>NC_051178.1:105979111-106191611 GCF_013339695.2 Rhipicephalus sanguineus | reverse complement strand
AATGGAATGGGAATGGAATTAGGTCTTTTTCCTAAAATAGAACAGGTTTTCGTCTCTGCGCTTTTTTTTAAGCTTCAAAAGAACCTCGAATTTAACAATAAAGCCGTATTTTCAATATGGCTTGGCTGATTACAAACACCGTACATTTATAAGCGACGCGCCTACCACAATTCTGTCTTTATATAGACTGTGTTGCTCCGAAATTTGTCTCTTTTCTTCGCGTAACCGCGGTTCTGTGCCGTTGGTATCCGTCGTGCCGAACTACGGCGGCGGTATACCCCCCCCCCCCCTCTTACGGCTTGCGATTGTTTTTTCCCTTGTGGACCTAATTAAGTTGTTTCACTCACTCACTCGGCGGCGCCTCAAGTGCCTGCTGACTCCCCACCCTTCACTCCATTGTTTTTGCTTCTGTCGCCGTTAGCGACTCGGATGCATATTCGAAGAAACGCTTCTCTAAGTTGCGATGCGTATTGACTCTGGCGCAATGCTTGTGTTTACTGCAAGCTTTCGTATAGCAGCTTGCCCGCCGTCTCACCTCATACTCCCCCGCATCCTTTTGCAATACTGTGTCCTTGTCTAGGCGCTCGAGGCGAATGGCAAAACTGCTTAGTCTTCATGAACACTACTTTTGTCAGCATAAAAATACGCTATGTCGTCATTTTAGCATTCAGACATTTAAGCATAACCAATGTTAATATCACCATTCGTTCAAACTTGCTGACCATGCAAATGCTATAGGTAGCGGGAGAACTGCCCCTATGGGAATTAGTAGGGGAGCTGTACTGCAGGAGTTATGTCACCAAGCTACTATCCCTCGACCTTGGTAACGTGTTTTGCTTACTTTTCCAGTTCTTAATGCATCTGATGACATCAGCTTTATGTTCATTCTCAACTCGATAAAACTATCAAGGTGCCTTTCCTACATTGAGGAATTTCAGGCATGGAATTGAGTTGCCCGGCATTCCCGGAGTGGGAATGGGCTAAGTTTTTTCATTCCGAGGAATTGAAAGCAATGGAAATGTGGTAAGTTCTAATTCCGCGGAATGGAATTGGAATGGAATGGAGGCGCCCATTCCGTAACACTGGATGAAACCGCTGAGCTCCTCCATGTGTGCCGGGAACCAGGAGATGCGGTGGTCCCCGGTCCAGCGCGGACTGTTTCGACTTGCTCGGACTATTAGGGCGGCCAATGATGAGACCGTGCCCGCGGAGAAGGCCTCAACCAGCCGTTCTCGAGTCTCAATAGATTGTCGCTGGTCTGGTTGCCGCTTGAAGCGCCAGTGCTATGACCACCTCCTCCGCAACGCTCACGATGTTTGTGCGGATCGTTGCTGTCGTGATTGGATTGCCTCCACCGTCGAAGACGGCGACGGCGAAAGCCGTTTTACAGTGGTATTCTGCCGCGTCAACGAAGAGCGTTGCGTCCCTGTTTCTGATGCCGTGAATGATCGCGCTGGTCCGGGCCTCGCTCCTTCCTGCGTGGTGCACGGGATGTATGTGCCTAGTGATAAGGTCGACCTGTATATCCTCCCTCTCGTTGCGCGTTAGCACGGTGCGCTCTTTGAACTCGGTTCCGGGGAGGGCGGCCATCCCGGCTTCATCTAGTATTTTTATTCCTGCTTTGCTTCTTGATAGGCGTGTTCTTTGTGCTGTGAAGTGCGCCTCGGCGAGTTCGTCTATGGTGTGGTGTTCCCGGGGCACTTGGTCTTCCTTCCAGATTTTGTTTATTTCTGCTGTAGTGGTATCTATGGCCTTGTCGTCCAGGTTTCGTAACAGTTTGTTGGTGATTCCGTCGGGACCTGGAGCTGACCTTCCGTTAAAGGGGCCCTGCGACACAACTTGAGCATGTCTTTTTCATCGGTTCTTCTGGCACTGTGGAATGCACCGATATTGTTGCGCAAGTGGCAACGCCGAAATCGAAGCGGTTATAATTTTAATTCACGGGATAAACTACCTTGATTTCGCACTATGGCGACACACATCGGCTATTTCTGTTACAGGAAGTGACGTGATGTCATGTGACAGTGACGACAAAGACCGTTCGTTTTTGATTGGCTTGACGCGACACGTGACGTGCAATATTCATATGGTGGTAGCTATTCCATACTACGGAGATCTAAGAGGAGCAAAACCCCTTTTTATGCTTTCTCAGAAACAAATGATTCCTGTTTCTAACTGATATATTTTCAAAACAACGAACACGACGCTAGGTGCGTTGTGGAATGGTAATCAAACGATACTCTTCCGCGTTTTCTCTTTTGCGGCATCGAGCGACACCGGCCCCACCGGCACCTGCGAAACACGCAACGCTCAGTTCGGCACGGTGCTGTCAACGAAAAAAAAAAAAATTCTAAACGTTTACCGGCCGACGCCTTCCGCGTCATCGGGCGTTAGCGTTTCGTCTGGGCCCATGGAGCCATCCTCGCGTTGCGCGGGGCTCAGCGACGCACTTTAAATTTGCAATGGCGTGCACGACATGCAAGCAATCACTGCGTCGCAAGAGCTCGCGCTCGAGGTCTGTTAGGTCTTCCAGACTCATTTTGTGCACTACACGACAAATCATGGGAGCGTCTGCTAGCTGACGGACGTGGTTTGTCGTAAGCATGGTAACAACGCCGTCAAAAAGAGGTGTAGCAATGTACTGTGTGAAGGCCACCATGAGGTGACATTTCCGGTATGTCTTTATAAGACGCGCGCGGTGATTGGAACCGGTCTTTGACGTCAGCGGGAGAGTGAAATCCGAAAAAAACGTTTCTCGTCGTCGTCTGCTTGAGTTTTGAATTTTGAGGACTAATAACTTCACTTTTCGTGCACCAATTTGCATAATTCCTTTTGCGTTCGTCTCGGCATTCATAACTACACGCATTTGCGGTGCTAAATAAGGCAGTCGCAAAAGTGTCGCAGGGCCCCTTTAAGATTAAATAATGCATGCCGAGGAGAATAAACTTTATTAAATAGAGCGGGCAGAGTCATCCAATGTAGGGGCGGTTTCGCTACAGTACAGGATGCCGTGGGCATTAGCTGACAACTTGGTCCCTTTCACCAGACGACCTTTTTTTTTTGCCCGAGTTCATTTTCCTTTTTTCCTGCTGTCATTATTACACAGTGCACAGCGCCTTCCACAGTGCCTTCCTTTGGGTTTTTCTTTGTATATGTGACATGTTTTTCAGTCCGTCTTGTGGGCTTCCTTGCTTAGCGAGTCTTTTAGGGGCTGGCTCTCCAGGTTCTTAAAGGTCCCCTCACCAGGTGACATAACGAATTTTAGTTAGACACTGGAAGTTGTTGCGCGCCCAATAAAAAGCATTATGCCACAAGAATTTTTCTAATCGGTCTATTAGAAGCTGAGAAAACCGATGTTTTGAGGTAACGCGAAACCCTGATGCGAGGAGGCGAGCTTGAAACTAGAGCACTGCACGGGCCGGAATTCTCGGCCCGGGCCCGGCCCGGGCCCGGGACTCGTTCATGTTTACCCGCCCGAGCCCGACCCGGCGACTCAAAGCGAGACCCGGGCCCGGCCCGAACCCGAGAAAAAATTTCGCCTACCCGGCCCGGCCCGGCCCGACCACAGATCGGGCCCGACAGGGGCCCGAGCCACTAATCTAGGTGGTGTTGCCCGAGCATAGAATCGACCACAAGGCGTTTTAAGTGGCAAATATCTACGCATGCTTGGCGCATGCTTCGCTAGCAAGTATACTTCAATCTACGGTACTTTCTTTAAAAGAGTGGCTGGCTCACCGTGGAAACAGTTGAGCGGACATATATTGGGTACGATGAACGTTCGTTCGGTAGTGGTATACTGTACCTAATTTTCCATGAATCATCAAGAGCGTTTTGTAGCAGATATTGTTGGAAGAAGAGTGATTTGCAGGATGAGTGCGGTTTTGATAAGGAGCGCAATAGAAACAGAGGGGACAGACAACAGAACGCTCTCTTCACTTTGTGATTATTGCGCTCTCTATTGAAATTTTAATATACACGAAAGTGAGACAATAAATCGGCTTAGATTGATAAATTGTACTCTGAGAAATTTAATGTCGTTAATTTCACCAACACAGACGCATTAATAAAGGGCAAAATTAAGGTCCAGGTTTCATTTTTAAATTTCGCGCCAAAACCTCCAGGCGTGACAACACGGATTTTAAAGCATATTTTTCGTATTTTGGCGACTTTGGCTTGTCGAAATTTCCTGAAGCTTCGTATGTTAAGTCTCTGCCCCCCCCCACCCCCGCCTCGGAAAACAGTCCACTTCATTTTTACCGATCATGAACTGCGTAGGGCCTAGCAGACGCCGTCAAAATCTATGACGCGTTTGATGCGGGAATTTCAAGGTGGTGTCATCAGCCGTCATTTCTTTTTGCGCGTTTTCTCGCTTCCTACGAGTCTTCTCGCGGCCGGCGTGGGGATTTTGGAATTGTGAAAGAGTAATATACTAATACTACGAAAATCGTTTTTTCCTTTAGTGTCCCTTTAAAGTGTGCTGTAACGACAAAGTCAATTATGCATCCTTTGGATATGTAGCAGATATATCTTCATGGTAGTAGCACCTTTCCACATTAAGAGAAATAGAGGAAAAAAGCCAGATTTATTACATTCGTTGTAATTACACTAACCTAGATAAAAATTATAAAGAACCGCGCGCACCGCATGCACTTTGGAAATACGTATACGAAGCGGAATGGAAAAAAGAAACTATTTGTCATAGCATTCTTTTCATATATTACACCGCTGCTATTATATACAGTTTGTAAGTTTTTGTGGCATAGTTTATAGTTTAATTCCTCGCATGTTATTGTACAAAAAAAATTACATTATAAAACGACTGCGCCGTTGCATCACATGTCCTGCCACGCTAAAGTTTCTTGCTTGCGCTAGTCCCAGGGGCGCACATCTGCCTTGCGAAATGTGAAGGCGTCGGCAGTCGTAGTTCTTAACTTCCATCACTGGAGCAAATTTAGGAGGTCTTTTTGGACCTCTGCAGAATAACAATAGCTGTCAAGCTGATCCCTTCATTTCTCTCGTTCCCGAACGTTGTGTCACTCTTCAATATACTCTATAAATGCCTCTGAGAGCTTGTCCTTGCAGTTTTCAGCAGTGTTTGTTATGCACGGCTTGCACAGGGCTCTGTTTTTTCCCCCGTATTATAATGATGTATGCCTTCCGAAAAAATGACGTGTTTCCGACTCTCTCCTCCGACGAAATACGTTCTCCTTCTCCACTCGTTCCTACCGCGGAAGCAACGTAACATTCGCCATGTGACGCTTTCGTGCCCCCGAAAGCAGAAGGCGGAAATCACCGTTAAGCTAAGCTCCGAAGGCGTTGCACTCGAGCGCATTCGAGCGTGTTCCTTTGGAGTTCGGAGCGCCCTAACTTAACGCGCCCAATATTATTGAGAACTAACGAACCCTTAAGAGTCATCTTCTTTCCTTCACTGGTAGGACTGGCAGTAGGTGGGCCAAGTGATTGCGATCTATTTTCGGGGTTCATTCCAGTTTGGTAATAAAGCTGCGAATAAACTTCTCCACGCTTACTCATTGGATGCATATGATTCGAGGTAAGGAGATATCACCCGGCATGGAATTCGTGATTCTTATTTTAAGGCAGATACTTCGTCAAGCTAACATACTTTGCCTTTACACATGAATATACATGTTTAATGGACTTGTGCTATTCCTGAACATTCCAACGGTATTGTGGCACTATCATGTAGCTCTCGCACCATATAGTGCAGGGGTCTCAAGCACGCGGCCCGCGGACCTCTCGCTAGCGGCCTGCAGCCCGCACATGACTGCCTTCGTCCCATTGTTTTATTTATTTACAAGTACGTTCTTGAGCTACACAGTCATGAAAGGCCTAAACCATTTTTAGATGTGAAGCACCTTATCCCTTTCAGTCACGGTGTGTACAATTGTACACATCAACTTCGAAGTGGCATCACGCACCGCGTGTTTCTTCAAATGGCCTGAAACTTAGTGTGAACATTCGTGCAGGCTTCCTGAGTGGACACCTAGCGTTTATTTAACTTAATTATGCTGTATATTGCTGCAGATCATCACTTTGCTAGAGACACTACAATGTTCGACGATCGTTCGACGTGCGACGTTCCAGGACCAACGTCAAGAGTATTTTTTTTCTTCGCTAGAAAAGCATACAAGCAAAAAATAAACTGTGCATGCATTTTGGGCGTAATAGTTGATTCATTTTTTGCAAGGATTGAAGCTGACTGATTGCGGAATAATTAGATATTTAATTACATGCTAATTACTATTAATTACTGTAACTCACACAAAACAACACATTCCTTCATTTAATTTCTTGGAATGTAATACTGAGTGCCTTGCAATCATGCCATGTAAATTTGATGCATTTGCAGACAATGCATCATAATTCGTGACTGAAAGGGTTATAGCGGAGTTCAATCCGATGGTGGTGGTGGTGTGCGGCGTGACCACCTTTACTGCGCATAAGCAAACCCCCTCCCCCTCTCCACTTCCCCTCTCTCTTCCCCCCCTCACCACTCCTCCTCTGAAACGCGGGCTCTACATGCCGAAACACTGCTTCGCATCGCCTCACGGTCCTCTTTAGCGGCAGATAGTGTGATTTTATTTCATGAGGCACCGCCTGCAGCCATCATGTGTTGATACGTAACCGTGAAACAAAACACTATATTGCAGAAGTGGCGTCCAGATTTTAGTCATTTTGGAGAGGGTATCGATATGTTGGTGGGAACTTGCCGCCAGATACCCTTCAGAAATGACCCATATATGATATATTAAAAAGGTCTTTCAACTGGCAATGTTGTCTGACGACTGGTACAACCAGGCCCGTAGCCAGGAATGTTTTCCGGCGGGGGGGAGGGGGGAGGGGGGAGGGGGGGGGCGCTTGCTGAAAACCTATACTGTTTAAGAAAAGCACCTATTTTCATTATTTATTTTTTGGTAAAAACACCTACTTCACCAAAATTTCAGGGTGGGGGGGTGGCTAGGGCCCGCTTCTGGCTACGGGCCTGTGTACAACCTATTCCTCCCTCTTCCCCCCCCCCCCCCTCGCCTCCTACCTTCGTCACTGTCCTGGCCCTTGCGGAAGTAAATTTTCGTGAATGCGGCCCGTTAGCTGAGGCGGCTTTGAGACCCCTGATATAGAGCGGAACAAGACGAACGCTCAGAGCTCAATAATGCGGGCACACAAAGGAGGTTGTGCATGTCCATCTCGCGTCACATGACGTCGGGTAACCTAGACGAAGCCACGAAAAGAGAATGTCTTTATAGGGATCTTATGCAGCGAGACTCCGCGCAGTCTTTTCGTTTTAGTGGAGGGCTGGAACTTTCAAGAACATTCCCCGGCTTTGAAGCTCCGTAATCGCACTTGCGATGATAAGTTATAGGTATACATTTATTATATTGTATTTATTACGGCGATTACAGAATAACATTCGGGGTATAAAATAATAACGAATGCAAGTAAAGCACGGAATAGCGAGATGTTAACTATATTTGCGCCTGGTGTATTTACTTTTAGCTCGCCTGTTTCAGATAAATCAAGTAGTCCCATATGCAAGACGCAAAAGAAGATCAATACTTGTCACTCATAAAACTTGTCCAAATAGCTTGGCCCACATAAAAAAGGAAAAAAAGGATCGTTTTATCGAGATAAAATATGAAGTGTATGTGTACGCGCAACGCATGAGGAACACACTTGAAGGGACACTAAATAAAAACAATTCTTCTATTATCAGTAAATTACTCTTCAAATACCATAATGGCCACGCTCGCTACGACAAGAGCATTTCGTAAGCGAGAAAACGCGCGAAAAGAAAATGCGCGTGCCGACGCCACCTTGAAAATCGTGCAACAACACCGTGACCTCATAGATTTTGACGGCGTCTACTCGCATCTTCGTAGTTCCTAATCGGTAAAAATTAAGTACATAAACCTCTGAGAGGACCATAGACTCAACATACGAACTTTCAAGAGGTTTTGTTGACGCAATGTCCCCAGAATACGACAAATACAGTTTCAAATTCGTGACGTCACGCGCGGAGACTCCGGCGCCAAATTTAAAAATGAAACTTTGCCCTTTATTTCTCCTTATGATGGTTAAACCAGTTACATTCGTGTTCTCACTTTACCAGTCTTAACCGATTCATTGCATCGCTTTAAATTCCCTTTAAGAACTAAGCAAAGTTCAAGCCCGGCCCGACCCGAGCCCGCCACCTCAAACCCGGGCCCGGCCCTAAGCCCGGAGCTTCAAACCCGAGCCCGGCCCGGGCCCGCCGTGAAAACTACTTTACCCGGCCCGGCCCGGCCCGTGGGCCGGGCCGGGCCCGGGTTTTCGGGTAGGCCCGAGCCCGTGCAGTGCTCTACTTGAAACCCTTGCCGCTCGTCTCGTGTAGCCTTCGCAAGCCAAATCCCTTCCCTGCCCTCTTCGACACGCGAGCGGGAGGATCACATAACGCCTACGCATGAACACGTCATACACACACAATTTCACGAGCGCATGACGTGCCTGAACCAGCCCTAGTCCCCGAGACGCGAGCGTTGTTGTGGCGGCGTTCTTTGCTGTTCATATCTGCAAGTTATGCCGAATGCGCCCTCGCCGATAACTTGGATTTCAACCATTATTCATCCATGCTTTCACCATGCTTTCAACCTATTACTGAACACGAAAGCAGCGACATGTGTACGGACGCGAGACTAGCGGTGTGCCGCAGTTAGACGCGGGAGTATAAATGAGCCTAATGAGCGCTGGAACGCGGTAGAAAATTAGTACCGTTGTAAGGGGTGGCGTCTGCACAATGCGAAAAGCACGAGAAGATGAACACATGCGAAACGGAGGTAGATTAGTCTCGCATCTCGCTGCGATTCGCAGTAAAAATTAAAAAAAGAAAAAGCACACATTCGGTTTGTATGTTTTATTATTGCTCTCAAGTTTGATTCATCTATTGAAGCAACAAATTACACAAACTACACGTCGTGTCAAATAATTACTGCACTGTCACGTGCTCCTGTCGGTGACGTCAGAGCACAGTCGTCTACGCAGAGGAGCGATGTCACAGCACTACCGCCTACGTAGGGCCATTGCATCGTGTACGTCATCCCCTCATTCTCTGGGCGCGCGTCCGCGAGAAGGGAAAGCAGCGTTCACCTTGAAATCTGACCCATTTCCGCGGCGCGTAACGTTGCAAATTGTGGCAGACGTGATCGTGAACGCCCAATGTATGCATTGCGCTTGTCAGCTCAAAATTGTCAGGCCTGGTGAGGGGCCCTTTAAGAAAACCTCCTCGAACAACTCGAAGAGATTCTGCGTGGATTTTTTTATTCATTCATGCATTCATTGCTTGACTACACTCTAAGCAAAAATCGAGTATTTGGGGAGTATTTCTGCCACACAACAATAATCGTCATGTGGCTTGCTCGCGTTTCCTTTCTTGAAAACCCAGCTCTCGTCACTTTCCTGTCAAGAATGCTATGTCACGCTGATAACGCGCGTGCCGTTCGTGACCGGAAAGTGCCGCGACCGCGGTGATAACGCGAGGAAAGCACGCCAGGTGGATGACGATTGTTGTTGTGTGGCAGAAACACTCCCAAAATACTCGATTTTGGCTTAGAGTGTATCAGTGCTCCTTTTGGTAGATCCTGGCCGTAGCTTGGAGACGACTTCGTAACCGGTAATTAAACGGCCCCATTGCACGCGTTTTCTTTATCTTACAGTCGCTTGCTTAAAGGATAAAATGGAAATATAACTTGATTTTTTGCAGTACATTTATGGTGCAGGTAAAATCAAAGGTATTTTGGATAAGCACTTGGAACTCTGATCTATAACTAGATCTAGCACGGAGGCATTTCAAGATGATTCAATGTAAGCGTGCCCTTTTGCATTTGGCTCCATGCACATTCCCTTCCGTTGACGGTCATCAAGATCACGAGGCACCCTTTGTTGGCCCATATAAGGCAAATTCATGACTGCGTAACTTTGACGAAGCTTGAGCATCGCCTACAAGAGTAGAACGCGATAGCGTAATCGGGCTCCGCTCACAGCGCCTTATCATTCGCGAGCGCCTGCGAGAAGAAGGGCAAGCAGCGTTCAGCTTGAAATTTGACCTATTTCCGCGGCGCGTGGCGTTGCAAATTTTGGCAGACGAGATCGTGAACACCCAGTGTATGCATTGCGCTTGTCAGCTGAAAATTGTCAAACCTGGTGAGGGGCCCATTAAGCTGGGGCGAAGTCCCACGCCGTAACCGTAAGATTAGTTCCAGAGGCAACCGCTACAGGCGGAGCTCGCGCGAAAGAGAAGTCTTCTTCCTCTTGTTCTTCGCGCGCCTTCATGATGATATTGACGCAGGCAAAATTGGGGGACGCCTAAAGGAGCACTGACACAAAAATTTTGCATCTTGTTTTTTTTTTTTGTTGCAATAGATAGCTTATGATCCACTTATCACGGCTGCAAACCTCGTTTGCGCGAGTGCGCGACGGTTATTTATTTAGAGACGTTTTTAGAGCGCCCAGTCGCTGTTTCGGTTTCAAAGAGCACCGAGCTAGGCAGCGTCCTCCGGCGGCCGGGAAAACACAGCTGGCCACGTGAACACGCAAAATTGTGACGTAGGCGGCGCGCGAGTGTGGGTGCGGTGGGCGCCGAACCAGGTCAAGTGGCGCCAGCTATGGAGGATTAGAAACAACTAACAAACGCGTAATCTATGTCCTCCGAGCATTCGGAAGCGCCCATCTCGACTCGCTAAGCTTACAGCATCGATTATTTGACTATGGCTCTCAAAAACGGCGCCAAATCGGGACGAATACATTGCTGTCGAAGCTTAAGGACATGAATCTAAAGCAAATGGAAGCATCAGTTCGGTACTTACACGTTACAGAGCGCACGGCGGCCACTTGATAGATTCGAAGTGGACGACAACCGCTTTTGGCAGTGCTGCCATGTTTTTCGGAGGCGCGAATGCCTCGCCGGCGAAGCTTGCCGTGCAAGTTGGACAGCTCTCGCGCGTGCGGCGACGGCCGACGTTCTGCGGCACCGCGCCGTTGCGGCAGGCTTGCCGCTAGCGTGAGCGGGCCATAACATCTGACAACGGGCACGACGAGCGAACAGCGGAAGAGAACACAACTAGCACACGCAAAGCCGCAGGCACGGAGGAAGAAATGGCAGGTAGCACGGCACAAGCGCAAGGGCACAACCAGCCAACACAAACTCGTGACGTAGGTTTGTTTACGCATCCGCCGCGTTGATGTCGGCGTCGCGAAGCGCTCGCATCTCGCTCAGTCGCGCGGCATGCACTTTAAAATTGATTTTAAATATGTTCTAGGCTATATTGGTCCTTGATATTTCGTTGACGTTGTGTACGGCTCCACATACATCTATTTCACTCATTATCTCGCCTTCGAAATTTTGTGTCAGTGCTCCTTTAAGCTTCGCCTTTAACAGTTGAACGCGATAGCGAAATCCGGCCCCTAGTGTGCACTTCAACCACTAAGTGCATACTTATTAATGCGTGTTGTTACACACACACGTACACAGACATACACACGCGCGCGCGCGATGTATCTATAGTAATGGTACAGGTTTTTGATCTAAAGCACTTCCCTGTGCTAGAACGGCGGAACTAGGCGGAACCATGTAGGCTCTGCTAGCTCTGCAATAGTCGAGACATGTTTTTCACAATGCCTCACAGAGGGCAGCCCATTATCTAATGTTTGCTGTTTGCTCAATATGTTTCTCGCTAGATGGACATAGTTTTCCATTTTTGGAGCAGTTTGCAAGGTTGTCTCTGTTTGTTTTTAGCGGCTATGGGTGCACTATTCCGGCTTTTAGATGCGAAGCATTTCTTGCTCGGGGGTATGTCCCGCGGCGTGGGCGTGCGCACTCACACTACGCATGTGCAACTCTCCTCCTTCCCTCTCTCCAAGAACTGCGCGTTACTCTCTCCACTTCTCTCCCAGCACCCGCTTGCGCTTCTCCTGCGTTCTCGCTTCTGCTCTCGCGGCGCATGCGCTACTCTCCTCCTCTAGTCTCCTCTTCTTCAAGTGTGAATATAAAGCGGGTAGAGGGAACCAGCACTGGAGTTTCCGCGGTGTGGGCAGTGCCGTCCTGGCGGTCAAAGCGCGCATACTCCAGCCGCTCCCGCGGAAGAGAGTGGCGACTGGTTGAGGCATTTCGGCGCGTATCGCCGAAACAAAACAAAAGGATGCTGGAGGTACTGTTGCGCATTCAAGTGCCACAATAAGTAGAAATGAGGGAGGACGTATCCGTCTATGTTTTCCCTTCTAAAACATATGAATAGGAACGGATGCGGCGTTGCATCCCGGTAGTCACGCGAGCACAGTATGTTCTGCTCTTGCTATCCTGTCTAGTGGCGTCGGGCTGGTTTCTAAACCGAAATGCGCGTGTCTGCTAGATTTATTCGATAGTGAGTGCCACCAGTGGAAACCGGGGCGAACGATCAGAACTTAACCGGTGTTTTGTGGTAAATAAAACGGACATATTATGCAGCATGCGGAATATGTAACAATTTTTTCATCTGACCACCACCAAGCTCCTTTTGATGCCATTGCGTGCCGTGGATGATACGATAGGCAGGTAGTCTACATTATTTGCCAACAATTATGCAGAAGGAAAGACGCGCGCGGGGCACGTTCGCCTAAGCCGCTGAACTGTTATGAGAAATACGCACGCGATGGATGCCTCCGTTGAACTTAACTTGTGCTACAGACGGAGTTCTTGTCACGAACAAAGCAGCCGACTACTACAACTTCGCTTTCTGGAGTTAGACGATGCGGTAAAGCTTCTTTGTGCATTGGCTGCCGCGGCGAAGTGACATCGGAATTGATGCCTCACTAGAAAAGGGTCAAATGTCTTGGATTTTTACTCGCCGATTAATTCGCCTAACGTACTGTCTTAGTTTTTTGTCGCTTGCCTCTGTCTGCTTAGAATAAAGGTGTTTGATCAACATCGACAATTGCTGGGGTTTTACGTGTGAAACAAGGTATGATTATGAGGCACGCCGTAGTGTGGGAATCAGGATTATTTTGACCGCTTGGGGTTCTATAATGTGCGCATAAATCTCAGTACGCGGGTGTTCTTTGTATTTCAACCCCATCGAAATGCGGCCACCGTGACCGGGAATCTATCCCGCGTCCTCGAGCATAACAGTGCGACACCATACATGCTATGCTAGCACGGTGGTTTGCTTGATCGACGTCCGCGTGCATACATACCGCGGGCTGGGCATACATACCACGGCAGAAAAACATTGACGCAACTACCCCTTGCCTCTTACTTCTTTTTTACTGCAGTAGTGGACAGCTGGTATCGACACAGCACGTACTTATCAATAGAGGCTTGTGAGCCTGCACTAGCTTGACAGAAATCCCAGCACGCATTCAGAAAATGGTGACGACGGAGTCACCACCGCGGCACAGCACTGTCTCTTCGACGCCGTATGCACAGACGTAGTCTGCTTTGCAGGGCTTCACTCCGTTTTCCAGTGCTTTCCTGAGGATGTAGTCTTCAGACAAAGTAATTTTTTTCTAAACTATAGAGCAATAATAATGGCGCAATGGCTGCTCGAGCTGTTCGCGCCAAAACAAAGCACGGGAACGGCGCACGCGCGTGCGCTCACTGTGGTACAATGCGGCCCGACGTCTGGGCAGAGAATATCTACCACTTTAGAGAACGGAAACTGTACCTTTGACTGTAGTACGGAAATAAGGGTAGCGGCGGCGTACTGAACTGCAATAGAGCGAGGCGAGATGGCGCTGCAAGTACTATCATCATCATTAGAAAAACGCGTTTTTGCGGTTGGTTCGCCCTGGTCGCGCTACTGCACTTTTTGTTCCCTGTGGTATTTTGTTCTTTGTCGTTGCTAAATCGCTGCTCGCGTGTGTAATATTTATCGCCAGGTGACCAAACTGGCCTCGACTGGCAAAAACAACGTCAATCAAGTAAGGTTTGCATCGTTTATTGTGAGTGCCCAAGCTGGTACAAGCAATGTATACAGTCAGGTCCAAGCAAAACAAGTCACTCCAGGGGCGTAGCCAGAAATTTTTTTCGGGGGGGGGGTTCAACCATACTTTATGCATGTTCGTGCGTGTGTTTGTATGTGTGCGTGTATATACACGCAAGCAAAACTGAAAAATTTCGGGGGGGGGTTTGAACCCCCCCAACCCCCCCCCTTGGCTACGCCCCTGAGTCACTCATACACGTCGAAAGCTTTCAACCCGTACGTGTGTAATCAGTCTGAAAGCTGACAAATCTGTGCATATAACTGAACACCGATATCGCTGAAAGAACGTTGCTCTCGTTGTGTAGCAGCGTCCGAGTTTTAACAGCATAGCTTTAGGACAGGGGTCTTATCCTTCCGTTAGTTATGCGGCGCTTGCCAGGTTGTGTTGATCTTTGAGTGCATGGTGTGGAGTCGGAAACGAAACGTGCGCTACGCCGACAGATAGTTGGCGCAGTGAGAGCAATGTAGTTTTGATTAATCTTTTACGTAAACAATCGCGGATGCGTACAGTTCTGCATCCTTCTCGCTCTGCGATGTCACCTTGAATGCGTTACAAATAAAGAATATCGCGTTGTGTCTACAGGGCAGGCACGAATTTCTCGGCTAAATTCTCGGCCGTGAAGCCATACCATAGGTATTACGTGTTCAGGTAATAGGTGGAAGAAAATAATTCAGGCTCGTTTTGTTCCTCGATATAGTTCAGTTACACAGTTTCTACAGCTAGAATTTCTTGGCGCTAGTAGTAATCGGACTGCTGAGTATGCAGCATAGATGAATGCTAAAGAAACAGAGATATAAGGCGAGTGCTTACAGATTCTAGAAGCACAATTCTAAGAAAATAAGCTTTAGGCATGCAGTGTACATCTTTGTTGGTGTTCGCACAGAACGCTAAACAACTGCTCAGCCGTAAGCACAATCTCTGTATCACATAGACATGTCGATAGAACTTGAGCACTCTATTGCAAGCAGACTCACGAAATCAAGCTGTGGGGCATGATGTGAACCTGTGCCAATGCTGGATAAATAAAGGTCATATATATATTGCATACTTGTTATTGTGTTATTTACTTTTTCAATATATTTGGGCTTGGGAGCTCAAGTATGTATTCTCCCTGCTACTTTTAGAAGCTCCGGCTTGAAATACTGCCACATGCGCACCTTTCTTTCTATGTTTTATGTTATTGGCCAATTGCACGTGTAGTTACTGCATTGCGCAAACCGTGACAGAATGTCTGGGAACATTCCAGATTATTTTAGGATCTTCTGTTAGGCTGGAGCGTGCAACTGCAAACAGCTCAGTTTATTGTCGAACTAACGCAGCCACCAGTGATAATGCTCGAATGTTCGATGCCGCAGGTATAAATGCCGACACGCCTTGCCACAAGTTTATCGACGGCCGACGCCTGTTCGCCGCTATCAGTGTGCAGTGTGTATTGCTGTAGTTTGACTTTTCGTTTCCCGGCCACAAGTTCGGCCGAATAAAAAGTTTCATCTTGGACACACCGACTGCTGCTTTCGTCGACGTCACGACCCCGTGACAATACGTAAAATCGTGTAGTGTGGCTGTGGATAAGTCCAAGTTCATGTATGTTTTGAATTAACTCTTCGATTTCCTAGGTTTTTTTTCGTGACAGTAGTTCACAGACTTTCACTTGATAGTGGTAGGTGCTACAACTGTGACATGTTAATTTAATCAAACAGCAGAAGTAGGTGTGTTCAAACAAATTTGGGACGTTTCTCTGATATGTAAAAAAGAAAACACTGCCATACTCACTGAACACAATCTCACTCATCACGACAACGTAAACGTGCTTGGTGAAGCTGTGCTGGAAGAAGTGCTCGTCACACTTATAATTTGTTTATTAGCTGTAAATAATTTGAAGGAGCCCATTGAACATATGTGCAAAGGCTAATGTAATTCAGCACAGCCTTCTAAAGCTTTGTCGTATCTTTTTGTAAACTTCTATGATCTAAACACAGTGAATTAAGGCAAAACAGTTTTGAGCATAGTTTGTAAACTGTCTCATAATGCACAACTAACTGTTCCATTTATGTTGCGCGGTGGCTGCATTTTCGATGGAGGCGAAAATGTTTGAGGCCCGTGTACTTAGATCCCAGGTGGTCGAAATTTCCTGAGCCCTCCACTACGGCGTCCCTCATAATCATATCGTCGTTTTGGGACGTTAAACCCCAGATATTATTAGATGTTGGAACAACTGTTGATTCCCCTCACTGCCGTGATGTTCGTTTTGTAATGTGATTTATAATTTAAAAAAAACTGACCCTACGTTTCGAGACTCGTTTGGTCTCTTAGTTTTTTTTAAATTAAGAAGACTGAATTAAGATTGAATGTGGCTGGAGAGTCTTTCTATTCTTATAATCTTGCCCAGCCAGACAGACTTCTATATATATTTACCCTTAAATTTGTAATTTCTGATGATTCACATGCAAACCATGATATGATTATGAGTCATACAGTAGTGGGCAACTCTAGATTGATTCTAACTGACTGGAGTTTAACAAACGCAGTTGTAGCCTTGAAGAAGACAAGACTGCTTGTCGAAACATTTGCTCCAGCGACACCTCTTGTTCACAAATTTTTCGTCTCTTCAAGCTTCCGTCTTTCCCTGAACTTCAGACGCAGATCTAAGCACACGAGCGTCTTTGCATTTCGCCCCCAATGAAACGTGACCACCGTGGCTGGGTATAAAACCTGCGTCGTTGAGCTCAGCAGTGCCAGGTAACGTAACTAATGCACGGAGCTAGTGCTCAATTTCAACGCTATTGCGGTGTAGATTGCATGACACAGTAGACAGCTAATACTTGTAGACGATTGTAGGCACAGCTCCATGAGATGCCTGGTAAACCATTCACAAATACAGCATCGCAAGTGTGAGGTTCAAGATGACCTGTTGTAGCAGCAGACGTTCACATGTTTCGCCGCACTTGCAGAGTGGACATTCGGGGGTAGTCACCCTGTCGTTGCCTGGCAATCCTGGAAAAACAAGTAATGACATCACCAGATATTGATAAGCATAATCAATGAAATATTAAATTTTGCAAAAGTAAACATATGAACATAGTGAACAAAAACAGCGGTTTGTTATACATATATGTAAACGTACCTCATAATGCATGTTGTATCACTCGGGCTAGCTTCTTTACAAGGCGTGTCACGTAACAGGTGCCTTGCTCATTTCACACCGCTGTTTCCTTGTCAGGCCAGGAGGCTACAGCAGAAAAAAAAATATTTCTGATGATAGTGACGGTTTTTTGTCACACTAAAGTGAAAGTACACTCATAATTATGTGAAGCTTTTGTTACACTAAATGTGTAGTAAAGGTAACCTAAACTAACAGCAGGAGAAATGAGACCTCTAAACCTGGCTTCTTTTTTTTCAAATGCGATCCGGCAAACTATAACTCATATGTTTTTTGCACTGATATACGGGCTAGTTACGAGGATACATGCGAGGCGTTGGTGATGCAATTGCCTCCCTTTATTTATTGCAGTGGCCTGGTTAATTTTAACCGAACGATAAAACTCAGCAACCCGCTCCCACGTGAAGCCACGCTGCAAGGAACGCACGTTTTCTCAACGACAGAGTATGACGTTGAAAAATTGAATATTGCAGTGCGTCGCCTCCGTGTGACACCCACACAAAGCCATTGGTTAAAAAAAAAGTGAAGCAATGGGTTTTTACTCACCGGTCTGTATATTCTCGGGCTTGAAACGAGTGTCATCCGGTGAAAGCTTCAACGGTCCCTTCGTTCCCCTGAAGTCAGCTGAATGCACTTCGCGAAGAGATTTTAACGAGTCAAAACGAACAGAACAAAAGCGAGTGTGTCGGCCGGCAGTGGCTCGAAACATTTACAGCGAAACGAAACAGCGCGAGACCCATCCCAATGCACCGCGAACCGTTACCTGTCGTTGCGCCGCGGTATATTTTGAAATGAAGATAATGATGCCGATAGGGTGCTGACAACTACGAGTATGTTGGAGCAAAAACTATTACAAAAAATTGATGACGTGGTACCTGGCAAGGCAAGGCCACTTCGTATAAACAACAATGTGTTTATTGAAGTGTAACAGTAAGCAAACAACTAAACTTCCTTATTTCAAGAATATTTTAATTTGAAGTTTGGGCCCGACGAGGGCGCCCCTACATAAAAAGTGAAATAGCGCGAATGGCGGCCACCACAACGTCGCCATGTTATCCTAACGCAGAGGTTAGTAGATCCACTCCCGGTGTTTGAAGCTGGAACTCGCCGCGGTCGATTTTTTCGCCCTCTGTGGCGATCGCTGGAACTTGAGACTTTCCGGGGCCTGGTCTGGGCGCGAGCGGCTGAGTTATGTCGCGACTCCCCGCCAGGCTCCCTTTTTGGCGCGCTACCTATCCGGCGCTGGTCTCTCAGAGTGCTGCGCGCGTTGTCCAGCGCTTGCTTCGGTTGACTCCTCTGAAACGCGGGCTCGACATGCCGAAATTCTCTCCTGCGCAACGCGCGATGAGCGCCAGCACATGCGCGTCCCCTCCCCCCCCTCTCTCTCTCCTCTCCCACGCTGCCCCCTCTCGCGCGCCTGTCGACCGCGTTCCCCGCTCGCCCTGTGAGAATTAACGGCCAGGCTAGAGGGAAGGCACGACGCGCGTAGTGTCCCTGTTCCTCTTCGCGTTCCACGACGCGAGGTCGGTAGCATGCGCAACGAACGCCAACGAAACGCGATCGTGCAAGTGCTCCGGCTTCGCATCCCCTCATGGTCCCCTTTAGCGGGAGATGGTGTAATTTTTTCAAAGCATGGCGTCGCGCAAAAAACGCAGTTTGATGGCCTCGCAAAAGCGCCTACAAATCAACGAATGGGCTCACTTTCGTCGTGACACTTGCCGAACAAAATGTGTTAACGAGACTCCTTACACTACATGGCATTTATGTAGTGTTTTTTTCTGAAGCAGTTGCAAGTAACATCGTGGCTTTGTGGTATGACAATTGCTTGCCACGCAAACGGCCCTGGTTCGATCCTCAATGGGACAGAAGTTGGTTATTGTTTATTTTATTTGCATCTTTCTCGATTTTTCGGTCACGGACGGTTTTTCGCTCACAAACTACGCCGTCACCGACGCCGACGGCGGAATTTCTGCGAAACGGGCTCTCTAACGCTATCGCGTTAAAACCACATATGGCATAGCCAACTGTAGCATGCGCACGCTCGTGCGCAGCTCGCGCGAAAGAGAAGTCTTCTTCCTTTTGTTCTTCGAGCGCCTTGATGATGATATTAAAGCAGGCAAAACCATATATTGCCACGTGCGTTCCTTATTATCACTTTTGTTGTATTTCGTTTTCGCCCACAAAGACTGCCAGCAACGCTCAGCGCGAACCGCGCCTCAGTGTTCGAGAAGCTTCGCGAGATTAGTAGATCGTTTTGTTAAGATTGCGCGCAAGACGCGAACGCCCGAGCTTCTTCTAGAACATGCGCAACAAGCAGCGATATCGCTGGAAAGTTCGATAGCGCCTGTATAAAAGCCGACGCGCTTCACCACTTGTCAGTTGATCGACGGACGACGCCCTGTTCGCCGCTATCTTTGTACAGCGTGTATTGCTGTAGCTCTAGTTCTCATTTTCCGGCCACAAGTTCGGCCAAATAAACAGTTTCATCCTGCAAACGCCGACTGCTGTCTTCGTCGACGTCACGACCACGTGACATCTGGTGGAGGTGCTGCTTCTTCCATGATCCGGACGCCCCCGCGAAGCGCTGACCCAAGTCCAAGCCGCGAGGAGGACGACAGCAAAGAATACCCGGATCGTCGAACAAGCCGCAGGCAGAAGGGACTGCAGCCAGAGCACGGGCTCCTTCCCGAACAAACCAGGCAGCCCAAGGTCCCAACACCCACCGCAGCGACGATGACCGACCCCGTGCAGCCTGCGCCGATCCTACTCCGGCAGCCCAAGGAGCCGCCAACCTTCCGCGGGTCGTCATTCGAAGACCCGGACACCTGGCTCGAGACTTTCGAAAGGGTCTCGACATTTAACAACTGGACCCCCGACGACAACCTGCGCCACGTGTACTTTTACTTGGAAGACGCAGCAAGGACCTGGTACGAGAATCGGGAGTCCTCACTCCGTACTTGGGACCTCTTTCGCGGCAATTTTTTGGCGACGTTCACGAGCGTCGTCCGAAAAGAAAGGGCCGCGGCCTTGTTGGAGACACGGGCGCAACATCCGAACGAAAACGTGACCATCTTCACGGAAGAAATGAACCGACTTTTCCGCCACGCGGACCCCGACATGCTCGAGGAAAGAAAGTCCGCTTCCTCATGCGAGGGGTCAAGCAAGAACTCTTCGCTGGACTGATGCGTAACCCACCCAAGACCGTCCAAGAATTCCTCACGGAAGCAACGGCGATCGAGAAGACGCTGGAAATGCGTACGAGACAGTACAACCGCCGCATTCCTACGACGACCTTCGGGGAGGTTCACGCGCTACAATCTGATGACCTGCGTGACACCATCAGAACTATCGTGCGGGAGGAGCTGCGTAAATTGTTGCCCTCCTCCCAGCCTCAAGTGGACCCGATCGCCGACGTCGTACGCCAGGAAATCCAGCAATTTCTGGGAGCACCTGAACCAGCGCAGCCTGAGCCACAAGCAATGAGCTACGCTGCCGCAGCCCGACGCAACGCCCCCGCTCCTCGTCCACGTCAAGACGCCACGTCGCCGCAGCAGTTCCGCCGCCAGACGCCGCCGCCGCCACCACCACCGACACCGACACCCTACCGTCCTCCTGTCGCCCAGCGCTATGCCCCGCGCTACGCGCCAAGGAAGACCGACGTTTGGCGCGCCCCTGACAACCGCCCGCTCTGCTACCACTGCGGGGAGGCCGGCCACACGTACCGCCGCTGCCAGTACCGTCAGATGGGGCTACGCGGATTCCCCGTCAACGCGCCGCGCCCGCAGCCAGGCGAACGGCCTCGCGACATCGACGACTACCTCACAGGCACACAGTGGCAAGAACGACGACCTTCCCGCTCACCGTCGCCCGGCCGCTACATGTCACCGCACCGCCGGCAATACACTGGCCCGAACCGGGGCCGGTCGCCTAGCCCATATCCGGAAAACTAAGGGCAGCAACCGGTGGAGGTGCGGTTGCTGAACGACGAAATGCTGAAGATCCTCCGCCGTCGACGACGACACCGCGACGAAGTTCCGAGCCCCCGCCGCACGCCGAACGACGTCGACGTCCTGAAGACGAAACTTTGCGACCGGAAGCAGACCTGACGACGCAACGCGGAAGCAGCGGTGCAAACCGACGTAGCCGTGACCCGACGCCGCGACGTAACTGCAACGCAAGACGGCGGACTAGCGACCTCGACGTTCTGATCGACGGCCACAACGTCACCGCTCTCGTCGATACTGGAGCCGACTATTCCGTCATCAGTGGGCCGTTCGCAGCAAAGTTGAGGAAAATTAGGACTGCTTGGGAAGGCCCCGAGATCCGGACCGCTGGAGGCCATCTAATAACGCCGATTGGTGTCTGCACGGCGAGAGTCACTATCAAAAACCGGACTTATCCTGCGAGCTTTGTAATCCTACAAAACTGCTCCAGGGATGTGATACTTGGAATGGACTTCCTAAGTGACCACGGCGCCGTCATCGACTTAAGAACCAAGTTGATAACCCTATCGTCGGAGAAAGCGACACCGCCGGATACGAACCCATGTCAACATGCCCTGAACGTGCTCGAGGATCTAGTCACCATTCCTCCTAGATCCAGCATCATAATTCCCGTCGGCACCGAAACGGCTGAATGCATCGAAGGTGTCATCGAGAGCGATCAGGGTTTGCTGCTAGACCGTGACATTTGCGTCGCAAGAGGCATTGCTCGGCTGTATGAAGGGAAAGGAAGCGTGATGCTAACGAATTTCAGCCAAGAATACAGACACCTGAGCAGGGGCACGACGATTGCATACATCGAAGAAATCTTGGCTGTCAGCGATGCGTTTGCCTTTTCAGATTCTGACGAAGCTACAACGACAACCGCAATGCCTGAGCCATCTTTCGACGTAAACCCAAGCCTTCCTGCCCGCCAACACCAACAGCTCCGATGCCTTCTGAAGAAATACAAGGACTGTTTCTCGTCGTCATCACGGGTCCGGCAAAGACCCCTTGCTAAACACCGTATCATAACGGAAGAGAATGCTCGACCACTCCGTCAGAGTCCCTACCGGGTTTCGACGCGAGAAAGGGACGCCGTTAAGAAGCAAGTCGACGAAATGCTACGCGACGACATCATCCAGCCGTCCAAGAGTCCGTGGGCGTCTCCCGTAGTGTTAGTGAGGAAGAAGGATGGAACCCTACGTTTCTGCGTCGATTATCGTCGCCTGAACAAAATCACGAAGAAGGACGTGTACCCTCTTCCACGGATAGACGACGCCCTGGATCGACTCCACAACGCGAAGTACTTTTCGTCGATGGACCTCAAGACCGGCTACTGGCAAATCGAAGTCGACGAGAGAGACCGAGAAAAGACGGCCTTTATAACACCAGACGGCCTCTTCGAGTTCAAGGTCATGCCCTTCCGTCTTTGTTCGGCACCTGCGACATTCCAACGTGTTATGGACACAGTGCTGGCTGGCTTGAAGTGGCAGACGTGCCTCGTGTACTTGGACGACGTCGTTGTGTTTGCCTCAAGCTTCGACGAACACCTCCTGCGCCTTGAAGCTGTACTTGAAACAATCAAGACCTCCGGCCTCACTTTGAAGCCTCAAAAGTGCCGCTTCGCGCACGAGGAGCTCTTGTTTTTGGGTCACGTTATCAGCAGGGACGGTGTTCGCCCAGACCCGCGGAAAACAGCTGCCATCGCTGCCTTCCCGCCACCCAGCGACACCAAATCCGTGCGCCGTTTTCTCGGCTTGTGCGCCTACTACAGGCGCTTCGTCAAGGAATTTTCACGAATCGCCGAGCCGCTAACTCACCTCACGAAGACCGACGTGCCATTCAAGTGGGAAACGGCGCAAATCGAAGCATTTGAAGAACTGAAACGACGCCTTCAGATGCCTTCGATACTAGCGCATTTCGATCAATACGCCGATACGGAAATCCACACCGACGCAAGCAGCGTAGGACTCGGCGCCGTCCTTGTTCAGAAAACTGCCGGGCAAGAAAGGGTCATCAGTTATGCTAGCCGGTCGCTATCAAAGGCAGAAACGAACTATTCCACAACGGAAAAGGAGTGCCTAGCGATCATCTGGGCTACATCCAAGTTTCGCCCCTACCTCTACGGCAGGCCTTTCAAAGTTGTGAGCGACCACCACGCATTGTGTTGGCTAGCTAACTTGAAGGACCCTTCAGGTCGGCTCGCACGGTGGAGCCTACGACTTCAAGAATTCGACATTACCGTCGTTTACAAGTCCGGAAAGAAACACTCCGACGCCGACTGCTTGTCTCGTGCCCCCGTCGACCCACCACCGCCCGACGACCACGATGATGACAGCTTCTTGGGAGCCATAAGTACCGACGTCTTCGCCGAACAACAGCGAGCCGACCCGGAGCTGAAGAGTCTAGTTGAATACCTGGAGGGCAGGACCATCGTTGTCCCAAAAGTATTCAGGCGAGGGTTGGCATCATTTTCCTTGAAAAACAACGTCCTCGTAAAGAACTTCTCTCCTGCCCGAGCCAGCTAGCGACGCACTGAGATGCCAGGGCAACCTGGCCAGGCAACTCGATGCACAGCTCGGGCCCGTAGCCCAAATGCTGCTGCTACGTTGCCTGCCGGCACTGGAGTCCGAAGGCCTTGGGGTGGAGTTCGCGTACCATGGCTGGGGTGCCCTCGCTCGGGAACGCGACGGCAGGGGGCTCCGGCCGGTTGAAGTCTTGGTGGCTCGGGTCCGAAACCCGACGGCCCCTCTTCAGCGCCCGGTCCGGTTCCAACCTTCTGCTTGCATCGTTCCCTTCGAACTCCCCACTGAACCCTCTGAGGCCAGGCTTTTTCTGCCCTCGGGTACACTTGTCCACTCCTCATTGGAGACTGCTGGATCTCTGTGTTGGCAAGTGATTGGCCCCTGAGATGATCCGTGTTGTTTTCTCATTGGGCCACTTGTCCGTCGAACCCTTGCGCTTCGCGCCCCGGTGAAGGTATTCGTCGTCGTTGTCTTTCATTCAGCACTGTTCTGATCTCCGCGCGCGCACTCCTTGTCGTCTTTCTTTTTATGATGCGCACTTTTCAAAGGCGCACAATTCGAACGCGCACTTCACTCATTACAGCTACCTTGTCGTTGTACCTTCAGGACTGCGACCAGAAATTCTGCATGCCCTGCACGACGACCCGACGGCTGGACACCTCGGACTTTCCCGCACGCTCGCACAAGTACAGGAAAAGTACTACTGGCCGCGCCTTGCCGCCGACGTCACTCGCTACGTAAGGACGTGCCGAGACTGTCAGCGACGAAAGACACCGCCCACAAGACCAGCAGGCTTCCTTCAGCCGATCGAGCCTCCTCGGCGACCATTCCAGCAGATCGGGATGGAGCTCTTGGGGCCGTTCCCAACGTCGACATGCGGAAATAAATGGATCGTCGTGGCCACAGACTACCTCACCCGCTACGCCGAAACAAAAGCCCTGCCCAAAGGCAGTGCCGCTGAGGTAGCCAAGTTCTTCGTTGAGAGCATCGTCCTTCGACACGGCGCCCCAGAGGTTCTCATCACCGACAGAGGTACGGCGTTTACGGCTGACCTAACTCAGGCGATCTTGGAATACAGCAACACAAGCCACCGCCGGACCACCGCGTACCACCCACAGACCAACGGCCTCACCGAGCGTCTAAATAAGACCATCGCCGACATGTTGGCCATGTACGTCGACGTCGAACACAAGACGTGGGATGCCATCCTTCCGTACGTGACCTTCGCGTACAACACGGCCGTACAGGAAACGACGCAGATGACGCTATACAAGTTGGTTTACGGACGGAGCCCGGCAACGACGCTCGACGCCATGTTACCAAACGTGACCGACGAGGAAAACATCGACGTGACTACCTACCTACAGCGCGCCGAAGAAGCACGACAGCTCGCCCGCCTGCGGATTAAGAACCAGCAGACGACTGACAGCCGCCGCTACAACCTTCGACGACGCCACATGGAATACCAACCCGGTGACCGTGTGTGGGTATGGACGCCAATACGCCGACGGGGACTTAGTGAGAAGCTTCTTCGACGATACTTCGGACCGTACAGGGTACTTCGACGTCTCGGCGCACTCGACTACGAGGTTGTCCCTGACGGCATTACGAACTCTCAGCGGCGCCGTGCACGACCTGAAGTCGTCCATGTCGTGCGCCTCAAGCCATATTACGCGCGTTAGTGATCTGAAGGCTGTACTTTTCCTTTATTATTGTACTTTCTTGCTTGCGATTATTGTTTATTGTACTTTCTTTTTTTATAGTTATTTTTGCATGCATTGACCATACCCTCCCCCCCCCCCCCCATGTTCTGTTTTAAGCATCGGGACGATGCTTTTTCAGAGGGGGGCATTGCCACGTGCGTTCCTTATTATCACATTTGTTGTATTTCGTTTTCGCCCACAAAGACTGCCAGCAACGCTCAGCGCGAACCGCGCCTCAGTGTTCGAGAAGCTTCGCGAGATTAGTAGATCGTTTTGTTAAGATTGCGCGCAAGACGCGAACGCCCGAGCTTATTCTAGAACATGCGCAACAAGCAGCGATATCGCTGGAAAGTTCGATAGCGCCTGTATAAAAGCCGACGCGCTTCACCACTTGTCAGTTGATCGACGGACGACGCCCTGTTCGCCGCTATCTTTGTACAGCGTGTATTGCTGTAGCTCTAGTTCTCATTTTCCGGCCACAAGTTCGGCCAAATAAACAGTTTCATCCTGCAAACGCCGACTGCTGTCTTCGTCGACGTCACGACCACGTGACAATATAACATAGCCAACTGTTGCATGCGCACGCTCGCGCGAAAGAGAAGTCTTCTTCCTCGTGTTCTTCGAGCGCCTTGATGATGATATTAAAGCAGGCAAAACCATATATAACATAGCCAACTGTTGCATGCGCACGCTCGCGCGAAAGAGAAGTCTTCTCCCTCTTGTTCTTCGAGCGCCTTGATGATGATATTAAAGCGGGCAAAACCATATATAACATAGCCAACTGTTGCATGCGCACGCTCGCGCGAAAGAGAAGTCTTCTTCCTCGTGTTCTTCGAGCGCCTTGATGATGATATTAAAGCAGGCAAAACCATATATAACATAGCCAACTGTTGCATGCGCACGCTCGCGCGAAAGAGAAGTCTTCTTCCTCTTGTTCTTCGAGCGCCTTGATGATGATATTAAAGCAGGCAAAACCATATATAACATAGCCAACTGTTGCATGCGCACGCTCGCGCGAAAGAGAAGTCTTCTTCCTCTTGTTCTTCGAGCGCCTTGATGATGATATTAAAGCAGGCAAAACCATATATAACATAGCCAACTGTTGCATGCGCACGCTCGCGCGAAAGAGAAGTCTTCTTCCTCTTGTTCTTCGAGCGCCTTGATGATGATATTAAAGCAGGCAAAACCATATATAACATAGCCAACTGTTGCATGCGCACGCTCGCGCGAAAGAGAAGTCTTCTTCCTCTTGTTCTTCGAGCGCCTTGATGATGATATTAAAGCAGGCAAAACCATATATAACATAGCCAACTGTTGCATGCGCACGCTCGCGCGAAAGAGAAGTCTTCTTCCTCTTGTTCTTCGAGCGCCTTGATGATGATATTAAAGCAGGCAAAACCATATATAACATAGCCAACTGTTGCATGCGGCCCCGCCACGGTGGTCTAGTGGTTATGGCGCTCGACTGCTGACCCGAAGGTCGCGGGATCGAATCCCGGCCGCGGCGGCTGCATTTTCGATGGAGGCGAAAATGTTTGAGGCCCGTGTACTTAGATTTAGGTGCACGTTAAAGAACCCCAGGTGGTCGAAATTTCCGGAGCCCTCCACTACGGCGTCTCTCATAATCATATCGTGGTTTTGGGACGTTAAACCCCAGATATTATTATTATTAACTGTTGCATGCGCACGCTCGCGCGAAAGAGAAGTCTTCTTCCTCTTGTTCTTCGAGCGCCTTGATGATGATATTAAAGCAGGCAAAACCATATATAACATAGCCAACTGTTGCATGCGCACGCTCGCGCGAAAGAGAAGTCTTCTTCCTGTTCTTCGAGTGCCTTGATGATGATATTAAAGCAGGCAAAACCATATATAACATAGCCAACTGTTGCATGCGCACGCTCGCGCGAAAGAGAAGTCTTCTTCCTTTTGTTCTTCGAGCGCCTTGATGATGATAATAACGCAGGCAAGACTACATATAGCATAGCCAACTGTAGCATGCGGCACTCGATCCACTCCGGCGCGTGCTCTAGCTAGTTTGATAGAAGACCGCTAGAGGGCCACAACTGCGCGCTTCCCCTCTCTTTCGACAGTCGTCAGTCAGTGCGGTTCGATACTAACATGAACGAAGAAGACAAGGCGGCGGAGCGGAGCGGAGGGCTCGCAGGGCAGCAGCAGTGCGGGCTCGCCGCCAAGACCCTGCGGTGAGAGATCACGAGGCCGCAGAGAGACGTCAGCGTCGTGCGGACCCCGAGATACAAGCCCGCGAAGCCGAAGCAGCGCGGAACCGGCGGCAAGAGAACATCGAAGAGGTGCAGCGGCCAAGCGCCGAAAGCGGTCGCTACCTGAAGTTGGTGGCGCCGACGCGCGCTTCAAGCGCGATTTCCTCGACCACACGTTCGTCCACAGCTGCAAGGTCTGCGACCGCTTGTGGTTCGACAACAAACTGACCACAATCGCTACTACAACAACGTGTCACGTCTTTATATGACAGTAGAGGAATTGTACGGAGCATTCACGGTTTACCTGATTATCTCTGAGCCAGCTCCTCAATCATCATTCACTTCGTGCATATGGCGTGATTTTTTTGCGTTTGTGATCTGCGGTTCCAAGTTTCAGCAGGTAACCAAGTCTTACATTTGACTGATTCTCAGTTAGCATTGTCGATTCAAGTCCATGCTATTGATTACAGTGATCTTTTTTTCTTGGGGGGTAGGGGGGAGGGTACTCAGTCTGCGTGAGTGCGGACTGAGTACCCTGAGCGCATGTCGCGGAGTTTTCTCAACTGCGGCAAGCATGACAACTGCTGATTTTTGCAGTGCATTCAAATCTAACTGGTGGTGGTAGCTAGGTAACGTCGTATTTTCAAAGGCGTATTGACAATACTGCTTAAATTTCTCCACGTTTTATGCTACGAGTGACGTTTTATATGAAGTTATAAGCGTTTAGTCCTTACTAAGAAACAATCGAACACCTCTCATGACAGGAGAGGCTATAAGGATTTCTCAGAAAGAAAAGCTTGCTAGTTGATCAAATATTTGCCCTGGTTCGTGGCTCGACCCCGGGACCAATGCCTTTCCATTCGATCGTAGTAGCTTTCTGCTAGAAACGGGTGGATACCAATTTTCCGTTTCATAAGCCTTGCTACACAAACTCATTAGCCATCTAACATCACAGATCTTCAAATTAGCAGGGATGTGGGACTATTTTAAATATATTACATAAGATGTCACAGGGTCCCATATGCATTCGCCTGAGGCTGACTCGAAGGTGAAAGTCGTTCTTGTTTTTTTCTTATTTTCGATCACTGACGCCATTGACGTCAATGGTCGTGGTCAGCGTAAAGGAACGAACGAACAGATGAAAGCGCCATACCCATTTGTGAGCACATGAACACTTGTCCGAGTACCGATGACTGGTTAATGTAGATGTGGCGTCCCAGAACAAAACAAGGGCATTTATAGAGACGTCGAGCTAGAGTGCTCTCGAATGAGTTTAGCCATGCGGTGTTCCTTAACCTTACATATAAGCACACGAGTGTCTTTGCACAGCATCACGCAAATCCTAAATGGCCGCCATGGGGGGTAGTCGAAACCGCTACTTCGTGCTTGGTGTCAGACCACCATATGGACAGTCTCACCGCTTCGGACGAGAAAAGCATGAAAAGATGACATGAAGAAATATATGGCTGCATTAACGTATTACCACTTTCTGTGTAAATATACTGTTGAGTTGAGTTGAATAAACTTTATTTGCCCAACGGTTGTTATTGTGCCCGGGGCTAGGCTGCCAGGGATCCACCATTCGAGGAATATCTTCCGAGGTCCTAATCGCTCGATTTGCGCAGAGTTTTTGTGCGGAGACCTTACACACAGGGCATGCTAAAAATGCCAGAGCTAAAGCTAAATTAACGCGCGCGGATATGCAGACAACACGGACGACAGTGATTACAAACGCACGAGTGAATATATGTATATTTGACACGTGCATCACTGTGTAAACACGCAGTTACTCAAGCGCTCTTCGCCAGCTTTACCCACGCCGACTCGTAATTGTGGCCTCAAACGTTCGCATATTTTCTGTTGCGTCCAAGCAAGCCTAAGGAAAGGAATAAATTTATCAGGTACATGTTACTCGGCATTCGAATGGCAGGGTATGTTAAATGTGGACGACACGATGGCGGAACACTACGACTATTGCAGCGCTAGAAGCGACAGAGGCATCGGGTGTGACGGACGGCTAAGGAAGCGACAATCGGACGACACGTGCCGCTTGCGTAAACCCTACACCGTAATGGCTAAGCTCAGATATCTAACGAAGAGTCTGCACTTTTTTTTTCCTCGTCTCGTATCGTGAGCAACGTCGCCGAAGAAAACACAAAGCTTTCCGATGGTTCTTTTCTCTTTGGCCTAAAGACACGTGTGAGGGTACTCTTCTAGCTTGATGCCACAGTAAAAAGCCGTAGCTGCATCCATAAAGGCGTGTTCGCTTGCTCGCCGTTCGGTGTGCGGCTGTGACTTTTAGAGGAAGCTTTGCCACAGAGATTTAGCGAAGAATTTGCCGCAGAAATGACCACTTGTATACATTGTCAATTTGATGGGTCCTTAGCGTTGTCACTGACTTTGCTTTCACTGCAATTACTTTGTGTGCGGCTGGTGTTTTTTCACGAAGACAAGGTAAGACTTTTTTTTTTCGTACATGGATGCCACGTGAGCCCCTAATGGTGGGGTTTGGCCTAATGATATTGTTTGCCGCTGGTGACGTTGGCTTACAGGAAGATGAAACTTCCTTGTCCATTAGCAGATGGCACTCAGTGTCGAGCACTCGTCGTAAAGAAATAGATAGGTAGTTTTCAGTGGCCGCTATTTCGCTGTTTTCTGTGTGCGAGCCGAACTGTAAGAGCTTTACAAGAGGTAGTTTCAACTGTCTAGTTGGCAGTTGTTTATTTCTTTCGTTTCTGTGGCCTCTATGAGACTTCATTAAATGTCGTAAACTTGCTGTACGACATTACATAACTGAAAGGCTGATGCTTATCTCCATCGGTCATGGATTCGTGCACAGCTCTATTTGAAGGGCTTACAGAAAAAAAAAAAAAGATGGCGAAGCTTGCACTAAGTCACGCAAGGCTTGAATCAGCGAAGCTGGACTATTCTGCAGTGTAATGTGGTTGCTTCTAGGTTGTTGCAAGGCTTTAGGTATGTGGTGCTAGGTTGTTTCTAGGCTGCTTCTCAGCGCAGAGGGGTTCGGATTAAACCACAGGCAGTCACAGACACGACACGGATGTCCAAACTCTAGAGACAGAAATTCGCGCTGAAGCCAAGGGTTCGCTCCTCCCATAGATCTACGGACACGTCGTCGTTCGCGTAGCGCTTCCATTGCTTGGGGTCTTCTCGCAGCCACCGTTGTCTTTCCCGTTCTCTAGTATACTGTCTTGTTGTACGTACCGCTGAAGCACTCCGTACAGGTGCTTCTGCTTCAGCGAAGCTGAAACCCGCGGCCACGGTGTCTATCACTGGGTTAATCCCGACGGTTTCTTAAAGCTTTTCTCAATTACTGGTTACGTCAGTCAGGAAATGTTGATTGGTGTTTGCCGCCCGTCTGTTGCCTTCTTCATTTTGAGTGGACCAGCGGTGAGTAGTGGGGTTTGCCCAATTTCTGTGGCACATGCCCGTTCATGACGATGATAGTTTATGTACACATCTGTGCACACCAAAGTTTTTACGGCCGGCTTAAACAGATTCTTCCTGTCTCTTAAGGTTACACCTATCATTTTCCTTTCCATCGCTCGCTGCGTCGTCCTCAATTTAAGTTGAACCCTAACCTTAAGAGACATGAAGAGAGCAGAGTGGGTCAGGGAACAAACGGGGGTTAAGGATATCATAGTTCAAATCAAGAAGAAGAAATGGATATGGGCCGGGCACGTAGCACGTCGGCAGGATAACCGGTGGTCATTAAGGGTAACTGACTGGATTCCAAGAGATGGCAAACGCGTGAGGGGGAGACAGAAAATTAGGTGTGTAGATGAGATTAAGAAATTTGTAGGTATAACGTGGCAGCAGAAAGCACAGGACCGGGTTGATTGGCGGAACATGGGAGAGGCCTTTGCCCTGCAGTGGGCGTAGACAGGCTGATGATGATGATGATGCTGATGGAGATGATGAAACAGATTCGCCGTTAAAAAACAGCTATGTGTCACCATCCGTGTTTCTCTTTCGGTTGTACAGTTCTGACACACAGCTGGTCGTCGAGAATAGGGCATCGCTCACTGTATGCACCACTTTCTTTTTTTCCGTAAGGGTACATTTACATCACATCAAAGTATTTCGCGACCTCTTGCTTCAGCAGTACCGCGTCGCAGGCGAAATCGCCCTCAGTTATAAGACAGCGCTGCACAAGAAACTAGCTTCACAGACAAGAAATAATTTTGTATGTAAAATAAATGAGGTGGTTTTACTAATGCAGCACGATGCAATTCAGTTTCTGACAAAAAAAAATGTTTGAGAGAACTAAAAGAAGAACTGATTATTATGTCTTCATTGCCAAAGAGATTCATCGCTAAACAACTTCAGTAGTCCTGTAAACTGTTCCGCGTGAAAGACGTAGATGGGGAACACAGAAAGACACACACGGAGCGCACACTGTCAACAGATTTTATTAGCAGAGCGACGTGACCTTATATACCTGGCACAACACAGTGCGCATGACAGCAAGTACATATCGACAACACGTCCCACTCAATATACACGCGTTGTGCCACACAGATACGCGATTTGCTTGTCGGAAAGTGAGGTGGACGCTTGGCTGACGCATTTTTTTTAAGCCCGAGATATTGCGAGCCTCGATAATGAGACGCGACATTTCGTTGTTGCTATTTGCAATTATGTTGCACTTGTGAAACTCCGGAAAACAGCCACATTTATGTGTTTCCTGTCTACGTCTTTCACGCGCAACAGTTTACGAGGATGACAAACCAACAAGCCCAAGTCGACACCCTTCTTAACTTCAGTACATCCGGACATGTCTTTTTAAAGATTATTTCAACAGGACTTGTATTTGCAATGAGTGGATGAATGCAAAACTTTATTGAAAACCCTGATTTGCGCGGCTTAGCGCGCAGCGGGCCGCTCCCACTTTGGGACAGCCAGGCCGAGCCCGACCGCCGCATCGTGGGCCCTCTGGACAGCCCATAGTTGAGCCCTGGTATCGGGGCACTTAATAGAAGATAGCCACATGTCCTCGTTGATTTGGTGCGTGCCTCGTAACGAGGGGCAGCGCAAGAGCACATGGTCTTGGCTAGCGATAGCGAATTCGTTCCAGTGCCTGCAAGGGATAAGTGTCGGGATACATCTTGTTTATTAAGGCCGGGCTGGTATACAATCAAATAATCTGAGTCAACGACTGGAAATTCTCTCTGCCCAGATAAAAGTGCAGATTAATTTCGCTATATGCGGTCAATTGATCTCAGTTCTCCACCACTGCGGGCCGGCAGGCGAGATAGTTCTCCAGGGTCGCATATGACATTTTTTTTTCTCGCTCGTGATCGCTAATAGCTGCAAAGAATTTCACAGCCGCGGTTTTTACGATTACTCGAGTTTTACTCGCCAAAGCCAGGATATGACTGTGAGACCGAGTTCCTACGAACGTTTTTTTTGTGAAAAACACTTACGTATATGCGGAAGCGGGGTATTTCTAAATTCTTGAAAAGTGCTTCCAAATGTCTAGAATCGGTTTATCATTGTTGAACAGATTAAGCAACTTCATCGAATAAAAGTTTCACATTTGTGAACCCCATGGTGTGTCTGCCGTTAGTAATATACCTGGCTAAATTTGCCTCAATTTTTTATCGCGATTGCACCGCTGTACACGTATAATGAAAGTGAAGGAATACGCTTACGATCATAGAGTGCTCTCAACACAAGGGACAGCGTGTTCCCACTGCGCGATCCGTTGAAGATATTGGATGAACGATTTCTCACAGTGAGCAATGTGCTTGAACCGTGGCCATGCACCGAAAACCAAGACGTGCTGTGATCGCTCTTCGCGATTTTTAGTGGACACAACACCATCCAACGTTCTGTAACCGGCATTTATGTTTCTCTTCGTTATATTATGACGTAGTCGAACGTGGCTCCAGGTCATTTGGCAGCAAATGAATGAGAAGTATTTATATAGACTATTTCGACGTAAATGTAGGTAACTGCCCTACATATGTTGGACTCTGTTCACAGCTACATTTATTGCACGCTTACTATCGCATATGTGCGTAGTTCTTCCGGTTGTATTTCTTTTCCCATTCATTTTCCTGCGTTAAATTCAGTATCAGTTTCATGACACTGTTATAGCCGGCTTTAAAGCATTCCTACCTTCTCAAGCTTTTCCCACCTAAATACAAATAAGGTTGTGCATGCAGATTAAAAGCAGTAATCCTAGTTATAGAACATTGGTTCCAACAACGGCATTGTGCGGAACTGTGGCGCCGCATTTACCTTTATTTCTTCGCTTTATTGTCGCCGGCAATGGCGAAAATGCATACTTACATTACACTCTTAAAAAAAATGGAGTGACCCTCTCTCCTTTAAGGGAGAAACGGCGATGTCCCCAATGTTCGTCTTCAAATGGAGAAACCGTTCCTCCCTTTTCAATGGAGAAACCGTCAAAATCAAGATGGCTGACGCCAAGCCAGTGAAGCGAGCAATAGATTTAGGCCTAGCGAGCGCATCGATTCTCGACTGATAAAGAGTATGCGGCACTGGCAGTCACAAAAAACGGTCCCGCTGAGCTTAATATCGAACGCTATGACAATAAAATCAAGCAGACAAACCTGTAGTGATGAAAACCTCGCGAAACGGAACGACGGAACTCGTACGTTTCGCTCGGACAGCCAGACGGCGTTCACTTTAAAAGAGACAGATACTGCAAAGGGGCTCTCACCCTGAGACTGTACGTTAGGCTTGCTGTCTTTATTTGTCGAAGCGTCACACGGTGTAGCGACTTTATCCACGCGTTTGTGCTTCCAAAATGTACGTTCTGTCGCATCAAAACAATCCCGGCGCAGCAGAGCATAGTTTCGATAGATAGGTGTTCAACTTCATATATGTAGGTGGAGCTATGTGAGCGCCGCGGCCGCGAAGTAGGTGGTAGCTGGCGCCATCTAGAGGGATTAAACAATACTAAAAAAAAGTTCTTTCTGATTGAGGCGACGTACGTTGATACTGCACACGGCATTCCCGGGGAGGTATGCCCATTCGCGTATTACTCAAGGACACCGGAAAGTTGATACGCACACGTTCACTAGGCAGACACATAGTACGCACATTCAATTCAATACATACACAATTCATTCGCATGTATAAAACCTACAACACAAACAATTCAGTACAGACGCATACGTACAGACGTTTACACATACCCATCTAAGAAGCGCTGGCCCTTATATAGTCACTGAATTACAGTGGACCATGGTGGCACAAAGATGCGTCATTTTTCTTCAACTCTTTACGATTTCATGGCTGCGTCGCAATATACGCCGACATTATTAAATGGTAGCTATAGCTTAGCCAAGCGCACCAGTTAATCTAAAGCCGCATGATAATGAACAATATAATTACAGAGAGTTGATTAAGTTAGTGCGAAAACGACCATATCGAGAACCGTTCATACCATTCCGACGACATTTTGAAGTAGCGCCATCTTCCGACAGCGGCCACAGATGAATTTTCTCTCTCTGATTTCTTTATTTTCAATAGTTACTGTGTGAGGGCGCAACATCGGCAACATAGTTCAGATTCCGTCGCCTTCGTCGCGTCGACTTCGTTGAGTGGTTTGGCGTTAACATCTGTTCACATTCTGTTCATGCGTTAACCACAAGTATGACGATGGGCCATGGATTCTTTCAACTGCTAGCCCTTCAGTGACAATGCTTCTGATGCGGTACGGCCGTCACACTTGTGTATACGTACGTTAAAACGCGGGTCGTGCGAAGAAAGAATACAAGATGGCCTCGCACCGGACGGTGGTCTTTCGAGAGCGATGTCAGTGGCTCTTGGCGTCGCGGCAGCTCGATTACTTGAGTAGAGAAACTGGCGCTACACCGCGCGAATTGTGGAAAAGACCGCTACCCACACTACGTGTTCTGTAATATTTCAGTACGCTGTACCTACATGCTGCTCTGCTACTGTTACGTCATGGTATTCGCCTGGCGTGTGAAATTGTGGTCATTTTGCGACAACTGTGTAGTTGTCGTTGTGGCGGTGGTTTGTCTTGCGTTAGATTTGGAATACTCTTTTCACAAAGGTGAGTGAAAGTCTTAGTGATTGCCCACTGTGCACAGCTGTCATTAGAAGCGCATTTTGTGTTGAGTTTCGCACGCCAAAGCAAAATCCTGAGAACGAGAGATACATACTGCACGCGTGCATAAGTCAGTCCTAATTCTCAGTGATGGCATGCGTATTCTAAAACGCATGTGATTGAGAATTTTGGCGTAATTGACAGAAGTCATTGACTTATTTTTCAAATATGATGCAGGTTAACGTTAAAATGCGGCCACGGCGGCCACATTTGATCGAACCCCAGTTGATCAAAATTAATCCGTAGTCCCACACTACGGCGTGCCTCATAATCATACGGTGGTTTCGACACGTCATACTCCAGCAATTATATGTTATCGTACTTTCACGCATGCACTGTCCAGTGGTATCACGTTTGCTAAAATGTTGTAAAAATTAACCTTCATGCTTCTTTATATTACTTGTTGATTGATAAGTGCTATAAGTGCTTTGTAAAAATAAACGCGTGCTCTAGCCAAGTATGTTAACGCCGAAAAAAGTTGAATTATTGGTGTACAGTCTAAGGTGTTCATTAAAACAAGACTGTTTTGTGAAGCGGGTCTTACTGTATATATGACAAGCAGATCGTGCGCAAACGTATACAAACAACACGAGACACACGGAAGTATGCGGCGCATCGCGCACACGCCGAGCCTACAAAAAAAAAGAAAAAAAACGCCACATACGTTACTCAACACATAGAACAAAAACAATGAACGTCACTCGTGTGCTGCTCGCATCAATCCTAGGTACAATTGCACGCTACTGGCCGAGATCGGTAGCACTGGATAGTCTGGTCTGAGCTGCCGAGTGAGCGCGAAAGGGCAGCCGCTCTACGCAGCACGGAATTACTCTAACGGAATCACGATTTAACTCGGCGTGCGCATGCGCGCGCGCGCAAGTCACGTGGTTGAGGAGAAAAGTTCCTCCCTTGGCGCTTGCCGCAAGAGGGCGCGACGAGTAAATCGTCCGCAAAGGAGAAAGTCGCGGCTCCGAAGGAGGAACGGAGCCCGTTGCTCCATTCTCGCTCCGTTTTTTTTAGAGTGTACCTTACGTGGTGGCTGACGATATTATGTAAGGATGTGCGCATATTATGTAAGGATGTGGCAGCAAGCGATGTACGTACATCGCTTGCTGTTTTACTAAAAAGAATACGACGTCGAGGTCTTAACGAACGGCAGACATTGCAGCCTTACCGCGGGGCCTTTTAGGGAAGAAGCTCCTTATAGCGGCACCCGTTCGTCCCCTGTATGTAGTGTGTAACCAGTCTTAACGCTAGTACCAGATCTTGACCTCCAAGGTGGTGCCGGTGGGAGATTTCTCCTGTGCGTTGTTGAACAATAAAAAATTCGCATCGTGCACGTTAACTAAAAGCCGACTTCTTCTGTCTCTCATTCCCCATTAGCAGCCATTGGCATGTTCGAGTAGGAAACGTTAGTAGAAGTAGAAGTGTAAGTGTTAGCTAAAAGCCGACTTCTTCTGTCTCTCATTTCCCATTAGCAGCCATTGTTTACCTCCAAGGTAGTGCCTGGTGAGATTTCTCCTGTGCGTGATTAAACAATAAAAATTCACAGCGTACATGTAAAATTAAAGTGAGCTGCAAGTCGCCATGACTCTCATCGACCCTTTAGTGTAAACCGGCCCGATCTCACGTCGTTGATGATGTACTGGGCGTGAAGCTGCGCGACGCCGCCGCCAAGATCCTGCCGTATGAGAGCTTCGCCCCACTCATCATCATTCACACCGTGAATATGCTGTGGAATTTTTTTCTTCCAAAACAAAGATTGCGCCACCGTGTGTGCTTTCGTGCTTAACTGAAATAATGTTCGGTAGTTAAAAAAATAATGGGGCAGCTACGCACTAGTAGTGCGAAGACCATAAGGAAGCGGCGAAGATGGTGGCGTCGCCCTCCTCTTTTCCCTCCTCCTCACCCTGAATTACCTTTCCCACCCCTTGCTATACTATACTATACTATACTATACTATACTATACTATACTATACTGTACTGTACTATACTATACTACACTATACTGTACTGTACAAGACAGCTCCACTAACGTGAAACCTGGGGAGGTGCGAAGCTCCGGTGTTTCCCATAAGGACACGACAATAGCAATGAATAGGGACGCGTCAATAGCAATAGCAACAGCGTTCTCTCACTGCTACAGACAGCGTCGCAGACAGCGTCCAGCGCCCATCGCCCATCGCAGACAGCGTCCATCGCAGAAACAGAGCTTTTCCTGAGCCAACGCACCGTCTTATTTGCCGCTCGGAGAAGCGCACGTGGCGATGTCTCTCGCGGGCGAGCGCGCGTTATTGCGAGCGTGTCCTGAGCAAACGCACCGTCTTATTTACCACATGCTTTACCGTGACGGGCGACGACAGGAGACACCGTGACGAGCTACGGCGACAGGAGACGCCGAGAGCCCGAGTGCATAAGGTGCTTCGCACCTAAAAGCTGCCAGCTGGCACAAGGCAAATAGGATCATATACGAGCCCTCAGCCAGGTTAGAGGCCTCCCTCGTTTATGCGAGCTCTGAGAAAGTTCGCGGCATCATTAAAGGGACCCTCTAACACTTTTCCTAACCTCATTGTTTTACAGTTTCTACTTTCGGGTTGCGTAGACTGGAGGCTGAAGAGATTAGTGCAGCAAGAACGGCAGCGGTAGGGGCACGCAGTCCGAAGTTATTCAGCCTAGAACACTCAAAATACAATAAAATGGAGGCCTACCCTCAACTCGATTTTCACGGGGTCACCTGACCATGTTTCACTCGCCCTGTGACGTCGGATGGCGCCCCAATGAAATGAACTGGAAGATCCTACGTACGGGAAGCTTGCATACAATGTTGGCCGTTCTAACCAACGTATTTATGACGCCGTTGCGATAGTAACAAACAATGTGGTGCATTAAGAGTGAACTGCGCGTGCGAAACGAGGCAGATCGTGAACGCCTCTACATTTTTCTAGTTTTAGTCGTGTTTCTTGTTGCGACGGCGTCTATTTCAACGCTCTTACATTTTTTTTCCCTTCAGTTTCTACAAACAACGGCGCCTGGAGCGTCCCGAGCGCGTTTCCCTCCAGCGCCGTGGCGTTCGGCGCATTCTTTGCCGGGCGCTGCAGTTTTAAAGCTGACATGTCTAAGATCGTCTGTCTAGTTGGTGTTCAGTGAAAAAAGCATGCTCAAGAAAAACTAAACCCAATAATAACCCCTTTTGTGATGCAACGCCGCTATTACTTCTAACGTTACATTTATCCAATCATAGGCCAGCGCCCATCTTCGTCATTTCCGCCCGCAATAGTTCTGGCGAGCGCCACTACACGTTGATGCGGTCAGCAGCGATGTAGGCGCTTCAAAAAAAGTGTTGGAGGGCCCCTTTAACATTCATTTTGTGTCTCGATAACGATCAGAAGGTCTTCGACGATTTTGTGTTCGCCTATCAGCCTAGCTTAGAAAGTTTTCGAGCGGCTAGGACAATCAGAAAAAAAGAGACGCGAAACAAACACGGTGAATCCTCGAACCGCACAATCAATCACGCGGCCGACATCGTCCCTGGCAAGTAGGAAGCCGCGTGCCAGAAACATAACACCGCTCGCTCTTAACGCTTCGGCGGTAAAAGACAAAGGGGAATAAAGGAGCCGACGTGAATGCGAATATAGCATCAATGTGGCCCGGGTCAGGGTGGAGAGCGAAATTCCACGATTCGGTGTGTGCTCGTGATATGTGGAGTGCACGTGGCGGTGACAGGTGGGCAAACTCAAGTTCCCGGAGCAAAATGGCTGACGGCAGAACGTGTGTGCCGATAGAGGCGACGGTGTCGTCTTCGGTGATTGAGGCCGCCTCTCAACGTTCATTTAGATTAGAATGGCGCATGTGAGTGCTTTAGCGAAAGCCTGGCGAAGCGAATTTAATTATATTAATCCAGAGAAAGAATGAAGCGAACGAAATGAGGAAGAAAACAGGGACAGAACTAAGGGACATGGAGCTTTATTTTTCGAAAACGGTTTGTTGTGTAAGGGAATGAGGGTGCGAGTCGCAAAAGGGAAATAAGGGAGGCGAGAAGTTCGCAAAGTTGAACATAAATCCAGTGTCGACACAACACCTGTACTATAAATTAGCAGCAGTTGAAATCTTCTCCAAAACTGAAAATAGCCATCGAATGTTAAAAATATTGCTGTACTTCCTCGCACAGTACATGGTTCCTAATATTTGTACGTCACAATATGTTTACCATGTGTCTGCTTGCTTGTGAACCGAGAATAAGGCCAACTAGACGTCGCCACAATTCTTACCACTCGTTCGTGGCGTTCCAGAATGTTTCTTACGGAAAAATAACATGGCCGCCACGTTTCGGAAGCGCTAGCAGAATAGGCCCGCATGCAAGGCTCTCAAGATGTTAGTAAAGCTACAACATGGCCAAGTTGTTGCTAATTCATAGCTAAACGCTTTGCCAAGATTTCTACCGAAAGCTACAAAATAACGCACAAGGACAAACAGGCCTAAGCTCAAGACGTGCTTATTGCGCGAACCTGCGCAAGCACTATAGCGCCTCCTTCGGTTGTTTGCAAAGGCTGAAGCCGTTACTCGACGTGCTAGAGAACAAAACACTGCGCCGTCCACCTTCTGCTGCACGTATATTTACCAGCTCTTCGAAGTACACAACGTTTTCTATCGCCTCACCGCTGCCGGCCCTTTCTTCCGCTGGGCGCATCTTAAGCAAACAAACAACGTCTGGACGATGGCTGGAAGGGCGCTAGCGCTGTGCGGCGTGTATTGACGCAGAAGCGGACCGCGGTGTGGTTTCAGTGGCCGCGCGTCAATCAAGCACTACCCTTCTACACGGCTCGAAAAGTCAACAAAAAAGTAAAGGAGGACTGGAAAGAGCTCACGCAGCCAGATAGCCTGTTTTCTTTCACTGCTGAAGGGAAAGTCTGGGCCGCAGGGAAGAGCAAGGGTTTGGTCGAGCCTCCTCGACCCAACATCGCCCAATGTATACATAGGAGGCCCAGATGGCCCACCATCGCTCGTCCTTCCCTGTCTGCGTCCGGCTGAGGGAGGTTCTTGAAACCAGTAAGAACCTTCCAACTTGCGTGTCGTGGCTGTCTTCAATACGGCTCCCAACTTGTAACAGCGTGCTGCACTAGCTTGTCGCATATCCCTCGTCGTCCGAGCTATTCACCTGAGGCACCTTGAAGATGAAGTACTTCTACGAGGGGAGCTGCCGTATACGCTGCCGAGATGTGCTACGCTTTCGAACATCGGAATAATGACTCAGCGAGAAGACTGCTTCGTGAGTGCTGTCAGTCCACCTGAGTGCGGCGTTGCGTTTCCGCAAGAATGATTTACAGCAGAATGAAGTTGGTTTCAAAACATCCGGAGACAATAATAACGCTTCCTTTAGTGCTAACGGAGCTCCCCGACCTCTGGAACGCTGTAAGTTCGTTTCAAAGAATGAGCCGAAAAAAAAAATACTCCCGTTGAACTAACCGTTGGTAATGAAGCATACGCTTCAAGAGCTGGGCTGGTGTGAAAGCACATCGAATACTCGACTACGTAACGACCACAGTAGTTGTAGACGGCAGTTTCATAGGGTGTATCGACAGCCCTAGCAAGTTCGAGACAGTTACGCCTAACAGTGATTCTCGGCCACATATCTTTGTTTACATAACTTCCTATGCTATGTACAGCTACGTAATGGTCTAAGAAATACAGTTAATACGCACGCTACGCCAGCTGGCTAGTGCACGCTCTCTATTGATAGCTGAGTCGATGCGAGTCCCGAATCGAAGCTCTCATTCAGTCTATATTTTTCTGCTTTGAAGTAAGCTGGGCTGTTGAGTAATTTATGAGAGCTTAGCAAAATCAAGGGTGCAAAAGAGTGTTTTCGCTAGAGGCAGGCAAATTACGTTGCTTTACCAATATCAGAGTTGTGGTGTGCACGTACCTCACAGGAGTACGGCCACTAGCGTGGGTTCGGACTTAGCGAGCCACAGGGCCGCGTCTGCCGTCGCCTCGCGTGAACTAGCGCACCGCTGCACACGCACGTTCGAGCGCAAACAAGGCGCCGAGCGTAACGCGGCAAGTACACAGTACTGCTCTCGAAATCCGCAACACTTTATTGCCTGCGGCAGCTCCACAAAACGCAGTACAACGCCCGCTCCCAAAGGCGGCGGGAGAAGCAAAACAGGCTTAACCACGCCACGGGCGAAAGTACAACACAAAGGGTGCCGCTAGCACGTCTCCGCGGGCAAAAGGGCTCACGGCGACACGCCGCTGAGAGAAACGTTCCCTCGCGACTATGCTGCGTGCTCTCACGATCAGCGACCAAAACAGGGCCCGATCGCTCGAGCAAGGGCAAACTCCGCTCGCGTTGGCTTCGATAGATACGGTTTCGGCGTAGTAAGACCACGCGCGAATGCACCGCACCGCTCTTCAGCCTAGCGTTCGGAAAGGACAACGTAAGGTAAGCGCTCGCCGCTGGCGCAAGGCACCGTTGGCGAACTCCGTCCGAGCGAGCCCAAACAAAGGAGCCGACGGACAGGAAAGAAAATGCGTGCTTACCCTACGAGGTCCAGAGAGAGTCTGACTCGCCGCGCAAAACGTCTCGCGAGACCCGCACGCGGCGCCACCGTCGCGATCCGGCGCCGGGGTGAGGAGGGTTAACGTCACCCCCGCTCGCCCAGCGCCGTAGGACGGCGGAGGAGGGGAGCGACATGATCGGACATGAGGATGGCAGAAATAGGCGAAAAACCCGCGCAGTGGCGACGGGCAAGCCTCAATCCCCACAGAGTTCAAGGTATAATCACATGCACCACAAATAGGCAGTCATTGCGTGCCGTGTTCGGCAGTATGCTTGCGAGACGCGAGTTCCCTGTTCGTCGAACGCAGCAGGCGAACGGTATCGACCATACTTCTTGCCGAATATACAACGACAGAGAGCGCCGCCTGCTGCCCAGCCCCGTGTTTCGACCGCATTGACCCGTTTGCGAAAACTTGGAGTACCTGTAGCTGTAAGTGAAATGGCAACAATGAACGGGGCGAGCCTCACATGCGAAGTGGAAATCGTGCGATGAAGACGCAGGGGGTATAGATGTTCAATAATAGTCAGGTGGTCTTTATACGAGTGAACGTCCTTCAAGCAAACCGTGAACAATGCAAAGCAGAGACATGTGTTTGACCGCTAGCCAGCAGCACTCTCCGCAGCAGCAACAGCAAGTGGCTAACAGGAAGATAAAAGCCAGAGAGCAAATACTGAAGCTGTATGCCTACGAGAAGAAACTGTCTGTCAAGAACCGCAAACGGCAAAAGTGCACGAAGCCCGTCAAGCCCAAGAAGGTAAGCGCTTGCGAATAGAATGAGCAACAGTTGCGTAAGAAAGGTAACGTATAGATTGCTTCCAAAGTTAAATGATAAATTCCAAGTTAGTTTATTCGGCCAATATCCGTAACATTATAAAGAAGCTGTTTTCAATTTCGCGCCCCAAGCAGTAAAGGTAGCTCTAAGAATTCGTAATAAGAACGCTCTTGAAAATAGTACAAGGTGCTTTATGATGCTGGTGTAGCAAAATGTGTTTATATGCTATATAAGCAAAGTATAATCTGCTCACGGTTTTGCTGACCGGACCATTAGATAAGCAATATATACACATCTTGAGTAAAGGTTAGCGCCATCTTGACATTGATGTCACTCCAAGCAGCTGTTGCGGTCAACGTGCATGTGCAGGGTGCTATGGAAAACAGTGCTGTCAAAATGCTTTTGAACGGCTCCTTTTACAAAAATTTTAAGCTGCCTTGGATTCTCTGAAGCTTACTGCTCGCACGATCTGTTCCAAGTTACTTCAGTATTTTTCCTTGTTTCTTAAATACATAATATGTTTGTCATCATGGGTAAAAATATACTCGAACGCGGCAACTGGTGGCTGGCAATCACACTGTGCATCGATACCAACTAGCCCAGCTTACCACTCTTTTGCAATCACAGTCAGTTACCTAAGCAGCGGTCTTGAAATCGCTGCTTTTATTATGATCTTTAAATATATTGACTACTTATTCCTCTGGTGTGGAAAGTCTTACGGATAATATTACTACACATCTTCAAATCAAGTTTTCACGACAGTTCATACATACATTCGGCGTGAACCTTTAAGGGTGTGCGTTCGTTTCCGTTCGTTGGTTGCGTCATTCAATGTACAATAAAAATATATAAATAACAAGACACGAAGGTACATCGTAGTGTTCAAATGCATATCACGTGAATCTGTGCGTTATTACAAGACAGAAGCAGTAGTGCATTGCACGAGCACAGCCTCTTCTACCGTACCTCTCAACTGCCAAGATCACAAGGACGACAGTAAGAGCGCACAAAACGTCATACCCGGAAAGTGTCATTGTGGAGCGCCCCGATTTTATTCTGGATTAAACCGGTGACCCGTGGCACCAAGTTCTCTACTGCAGAAGGCATTGACCGTCAGAGATCAGGATTGCCAATATATATATAGAAATATATCCCCAGAATAAACGGGGGTAAGCGCGACACTGCGGCGAACAGTAAAGTAAGTCTTAGCTTTAAAGGTTGAGTCGTCTGGTTAACGTAACATCATTTAACTATACTGTCTCTAGCATTTTCGACATATGATGGGTCCTTCCGACGTCTTTTTCAAGTATGCTCGTATCGCCTCACTCGTGTCGCCGTCGGTGTGGCTGTCGGTGCACGCGAGAACACAGGCGGGTATGTGTCACAGAAATTTGGCAAGCCCCACTATTCACCGCTGATCCAATAAATTGAGAAATACCTCAATAAAGTGTCAGAATGGTTATACAGTAGAACCCCGGTCATACGATCACGGCTCGTACGAATTGCGGGGTGATACGAATTTTTCTGTGGTCCCGGCCAAGGCCCATTAGCCTGCAATGTAATGGAGTACGGTTGTTACGAACCGATTTTCACCCGGTGACGTTTGATACTAACGTACGCTACCACGCAGGTACGAACAGGTGCTGCCCGTGCTGTCGCGGAAGACAAGCCAATCACGCGCGGACTAAAGCGCGGGCATGCGCGCCGCGCCACGAGTTTTCAGAACAGACCATCAGCGGCGCGTCGTAACCTCCGAGACATCCGAGACTGTGCGCGCGAATCTTTGAGGCCTCAATGCGCCTGCGTATACCTTCGCGTTTAGATTACAGATGACGCTACGTAGTGCTCTCTTTCCTCTTTTTTAACGCGTAGACGCGTGCTGCTGTGCTCGAGGCAGCGTCATTATAGTGTACTAGAATAATTTCCTAGTGACGCGTCTGAGAAGGAGCGCGCGTGCCCGTTTGTGTAGACGCCACCAGGCGCCGCCACTGCGCCTTTTTCTAGTCGTCTGCTAGCGTAAATGCCGCAGACCGGCGGATTCATTGCAGTTCGGGACATCGCCTACAGCAGTATCTATTCGCATTTTCTTATCATCCATTTACACAAACCCATCATATGAGTCACTCTACATGTTTTGCTTCTATTGCGCAATACATAGCACAACATTTAAATCGCATGCTCATCGCAAACTACACAAAAATGCTCAGCAACGTATACGCTGCGTTGCTATGCCAGAAGGCGTACGATGAAATAACGGCCTCGACGGACGCATATTGATGGTGGCAAACTTCTCGTGATTTATTCTCGGTTACAGAAACGCAGCTAAACAAGATTATTCCGGCGTTTCCTTACCCCATTTTACGGCGTGCAATGAGACGTACTACATGGAAGCCTCCCACATGTAAGCGTCCGGAGAAAAAAATGTCATCCACCATTTTTTTTTCACAAGAACTACGACGTTGAACGTAGCGTCGCAGGGGACGCGCACGAGGCAAGCAGCTGCAAAGCGCGTCTGAACCGGCCCAAACCGGCGCGAACTGGCTCCGCGACTAGAAAAAAGCGCAGCAACGCCACCAGTGGCGTCTACTGGCGTTTGCTTCAACCGGCCTATTGTCCCTGCCTCCTGGACGCGTCACTAGGAGATTATTCTAGTACACTATAAGCGTCATTGTACTTCGTTTGCACGTGCCTGCCACGTAGATGCAAGCCATGTCTTCGCGAAGGAGCTAGGCCTAGCAACATCATCATGCACGACTGTCGGGGACGCGCACACTTCCCAACTCTCCGATTTCCACAGGAGATTCCCAAATTTTGAGCCCACCTTCCGATTGTACGGGCACGGCCGTAAATCTCCCGAGAAACATCCAAAACACCGCCGCGATAAGAAAGTAATAACAACAAAGGACAGCGGTCATAAAATTTTCTGGCGTTCAATCGCGTGCAAAGCGCTGCATAAGTCATTTTCGCCGCAGCACTCTGATGTTATGCAAAAAAGCGTACTAAGATATGGAAGGGGCTTCAGCTATCACACCTGGTTAATTAATTACACGCTGACGCACGCGCCGCATATTTACGAGTACAAGTATGATCGTTGACATCTAAAAACATTACTGGCAATTATTCAGAACTGTTCATGACGTTGCCGTGTCCCTGAGAAACAATAAATGAAAACATACGCCAGCTTTCCTTTGTCGCAAGAAATACAGAAAATAATTTTTCATGTTTTTTGGTGATACGAATATTTTTGGTGACCCCACGATGTTCGTATCACCGAGGTTTTACTATATGTGTTGTTATATAACTTGATAATGATAACAACCTGATGCCTTACTATCATATTGCACGTCATACAAAGCATACAGTATTCTATCTCATTTGAAAAGCAAGCAGATTTGATGCCAACAAATAAATCGTATGCGGAACACGTGACTTAGTGACTTTATTTTAAACTTTGACGCAGTAGCGCTGAAATCGCGATACACATGCATGCGATGCGTGACGGCGAAATCCACCATAAACCTCGTTTCCTCTTATGCGAAAGCTCGCAGCGACACGAAATTTGCGGTCCCCTGCTTCTGAATGTTTTCTGTAGCTCTTACAGAAACTACTAGCTTTGGAAATGCCATTATCATTTCTTTTTTTTCCTCGCCCCATTTTATGGGTGAGCCTTACATCTATCTTCTCAAGCGTGCACGTATAGTGTTCCTGGCGACACTGTAGTACCAGCAAATGTGGTGACCCGTTTTAAATGGCAGACGGGGCTTAGTCGTGCGTGTGTATGCGCAGATAAGGAGTGTGCAGGTGCTGCCATATTTTTTTTTTGTGATGCGACCGGAGCAAACGACGCAGTCGTCATCCCCTGTTTATATAGCGTGCTGTGTAGCTTGATGAGCAATCGACCTTCGGACCTATCAGATTATTTGCGATGTCGTGGTGTCTGCTTTTGCACATGCTTATCATCTAATTATTTTTCTTCTGCAGGGAACCCTAATCACGCGGTTCCGACGACGGCCCCAGCGGTCAATCCTGGTCGACTTCTTCCTTATCGTTGCCGGCCTGGTGCTGGTCGTGGTGCTCCTCTATTACTGGCTGTCCTGACGCCCGGCCCACACTCTACACCTCGCAAGGATGCTGTGATCGGCGCCATTTTCCTTCCGCCCAACTTTCTCCAGCGTCACATTCTCGAAGCCCCCACGACGCCAAAGAAGTGGTGCTATGTGAGAGCGCGGTCTCGTTGAACGAAACCACCGGGCGAAGCCAAGTGGCCGTCTGAACAAATAAGTGTATACGGCCGTGAATCTGTTTACGTGAAACCACGTATCCGGCAGTTCGGCGTGCTGGTGCTGTGAACTCCTCTGTGCTTCAGTTGTCCAGGCCAACGTCCACGTGACGCTCCACCACGGTCGCCACTGATGCAAGACACCTGTTCCTTGGTCCACTGTAGCGAGATTACCTAATCACCCGTGTTATACCTGGATTTAGTGTTTGTTTGGTGCCACATCACGACACCCCGAACGTGTCAGAGGGATTGTCGTCGAGAGGGACACCAGTTAAGAGGAACCATGACAAGGATTGAGTGCAAAGCCAGACTTTATTTTTGCTTGCATGTTTAGTGTATCCTAGCGTCCAAACTTGCGCAGTCTTCACAAGGAATGTTTGTGATTCTGTGCGTTACGACATGAGCTGACTTGGCATCCTGAGCCATACGGAGACCGCTGTAGCGGGTGGTTCCTGGACTCTAATGAGTTATTAGAACTGTGTGTTTTGTGTTGGTACATACGCGGACGCGATAATCTGAAGCATGCATTTATCTTCTAGAAAGACACTGGTTCAATTTAGTGAGATAAAATGGCTATATGTGCGAGCCATTTGTTTAACAATAAGAAATTTGCAGGAGGCACTTAAACGCAGAGATACTTTCCAAGCAGAATGGTATGGCGTCATTACTTTCATTAGGACGAACTTTCTAGAGTGATATACGCCAGAATCACTCTGCGCCTGAACTAGTTATCACGTGATTAATTCAAACATGATGACGTGTTTTTTTTACCTGGGAGATATAGCAGAGTTGAATTACATCGGTAGGAGAAGCTCTAAAGGATGATTAAGCCAATATCGGATGTGGTTGAACGTGGCTGGCTCGTGAACAAACGAAGACGCGAAAAATTTCAAATATTCTGAGCTAGGACATTTTTAGGAAAGACAGCATTCTGGATACTCGGAGTAAGTGACACCGGAGCAAAATTATTCTAGAAAACGTCGTCTGAGAGCGGTATGCCTCTCTCGATATTTACATTTTTAGCCTCCAACATACAGCATTAAAATGGCTAATCAAGTCAATTTACCGTCTTCTTTTTCGGGACATGGATCCTAGCGAGTCGCAATGTTTTTGTAGCTTCTACGTCCCCGACAACATATGGGCACTCGCCTTTACCCGATTATGCAGAATATCGCGTCTCTCGGTTGAGGGCCATGCTACTTCAACGTAGGCGCATGCAGTACGTTCAGACGTATATATTGAATTGCTGTGAGATAACATTCGATGTTCCTTTGAGTGTAGAGAGAAAAATGTTAGAGAAAGTGTTAGAGTGTGTACGGCCGATCTCCCGAAGGCACACATGACTGTGAAGTCTATAGCGTCGTCTTCTAACACTGTGACGTGATACAGCCGTGTGCATTTTGCGCAGCCACAGAAGCGCAGCGCGTGCATATGCCGCGTTGGGGACCAACCGACCCTGAGGTTCACCACTCCAGGCAGCCACGTTCAATATTTCTGCTATGCTTGAAGCGAGCAAGAACAACCACAACAAAAGGTGGATTGCCTGAGTGCTCGGCCGTCCACTGGGACGTGGGAAGATCAACAGCTGCCGTTCACTGTTTCTCTTTCTTATTTTTTTCCCTCCCTGCATTGGGTTGAAATTTTAGTTGTAAAAAATGCCGGACATGCAAAGGATAGCGTAAACGGTACGTGTTCTGCTGACAACTTCTGGGCTACGGAAGGCCGCCATTTTCATTTTTTCGGGGCTTCGGTTATTCAAAATATCTTATCTGTTCTGTTTGATGCCTCTTGTAAGCAGACCCTGCGAGCCACAGATAGCACGGAACCGTGCTGGTAAAACAGTTTGAATGAAAGCCGACGGGTTTAACGTTCAGCTACGGCACCGAGGAAGTCAGTTACACGATGGTCTCGTTTCCTTGATTACGCAATTTCGCCAATTGCGATGTTAACGAGGCTTACCTGCAGAGTTACGTCATGCGTACGAGATTAACAGCCATTAGCTGTCGAGTATGGACTTCTCTCTGTGAAAGCATTGCAATGTGCGTCAAGTGCTTTGAAAGGAACTATTGACCTGGATTCATTGTAGGCACCGCTAGAAGCTATTTGTCGTAGCGGCGCGTCTAGCATCGCCATTTGGCTTACTTGTAGCGGTGATATGTTAAAAAGAGAATGCATTGTGTATAAAAGTTGTATGGACGAAAGCTGCTTCGATTACGTAATAGTGGAAATAAAACAAACCGAAACTATAGAGACGCGAGTGCTGCTTACTATATTTACGTAAATTAGCCGAGTTTCTTTTTTTTTTTTTGATCAGCGCATTTATTACATCCGAAGGACGTACTGTGTACTATGTATAGCTTAACCTTGCTCAGTTATCCAATCGAACATACATTTCACTCGCCTAACGTGTCTCGCTTCTGGAATAGCACCTACAGATTATCAGAAGCAAGATGCTTATTTTCTGTACCTTTACGTGCTTAGTTTCTTTTCTCGCGGAGCTCGCTGCCCACTCAAGCGGCACCGACAGCTTTGCAGGGTCACGAGCCGTCCATGAGTTGGTTGACTGTGGCGGCAAATGAAATAAGAGTGTACCGCTCGCGCCTTGACTGTATAGTTGCGCTTGGTCACGCAGTTGTCACGCTGCTATTGTTATTGAAAGCTGTTATTTGTACCGTAAACTATCGAGCGAAAACTGCCAGGAAGACACTGTTCTGGGATGCCAGGAACGGTGTTGTGACGTACGGTATTAGCGTCGGCGCAGGAAGCCCGGGGCGCAAACGCCCCATCAAAGAGATTATCAGAACACACAAGCTGTGCACGCACAATATAGGACATTTCTGCATGATTCGCCGAGTAATGGAGTGAAGTTTATCATCCATGCTTAGCTAAGTCGCTCTAGTGGAAGATATGCTTTGTGCTTTCAAACATTCATTGCGGAATATATTGAGCCATTTGCGACGACATTTACGTTTGTCACAGACATTGCGCGGAAGTTATTCGACTTTGACATAGATGTACGTTGTCTCGTTCCGCGCAGAAGTGTGAGTTATTCGAGGTCGATTACATATTTTCTATCTTACGATAGACGGATAAATGCCATGAACACGCGACATGGTCGTGTGCGGTGCTGTAGCGCAGGAGGAAGAGGAATGAACTTTATTCATTGGAGTGAGGGAACAAAATATACGTCACTTAGGACAATATTGATATTTGTACTAATGCAGAGTGTATAGAACGCGGAGTGTATTTTTAACAAAGGCATATTGCAAGGGTATGTTGCAGCAGCTTCAGGTCGTTGTCTAGCATCAACAGTAGTTGTAGAAGTGACTAGTCAAAGGCTGCGCAACATGCAACCGGCAGATGAGCGCACAATGTTGATCCTCTTAGTTGACTGAAATATTAGTGATGCTCGGTTTCTCTTTCTCTCTCTATAGGTATGCTCGATTCACACGAGGTCTGTGCCATGAACAGTAAAAGGGTCCTAAATGAATCGTTGAAGAAGCTACGCAGGCGTGCACAAGTGCGTTGCAGGTTGTGCACGCCTTTCAGTGAAAAGCTGAAGTACAGATCGAATACTTAGATTGGCTTGATTACACAGTCATTATCTTCATTTCACGGCTACTTGCTCCCTCCAACGCCAAGAGCCAATCTATGTGCTCAGTGCATCTCTAAAAAGATGTATAGCATGTCCTGCATCTTGAAAGATATAACTTTTGGACATCACAGTCACGATAAACAAATAATATGCATGTTTCAAGATATGTCCCTGATGAAGCCGCACAGAATCTGTGAACATTGTTAATTGACTTGAAAAATGCCCCAAGGTATCATTTGGAAATGGCCAGTGGCGCAGGTTAACAGCGACATCTAAGAAGGTCGATTCCAAGAGCATCTGCACCTTGGCTGAGTCCTAATTGACAGCAGCTGGAAGCATTGTCCACATCATGAAGCAGCCGATGACCCCAGCATAGAAATGTATTTTTTGCGCACTGCAGTCAGGAGCGGACTGTCGCGCAGCCAAGCGTGAGCTGATGATGGAGCACAGTCGCACGTGTGTGAATCGAGCAGACAGTGGATGACAATATCTAAGTCTCGTCAATATTAGTAGTGCTTTACGTGCACCCACCTGCGCGCTGGAGTATCGTGTGCCGCCGTGAACTGTGTACTCTACAGCTGTGCACGGTTAGGCGTGAATTTCCTATCACGTTGCTTCTTCGTCGCTGTTCATGATGATAGGTTCCTTGTCAAATCCTGGTATTTTGTGAGTTATACAGTTTTGTTTGTCGCTATGACAAAAAAGGCGTGTCTTATTGTTTTACATTGGTCACCGTGTATTATCGTTGTGTGCGTTTTCTCTCAAGCATTGTTTCTGGAAGAAATAAAGGTTGATCTTATTTATGAAAAAAATGCCATAATTGTTCGCCTGCTTTGATTGTCAAAGAGCAGTTATCTTGTGCGATTGTTCGGTTCCAAAGAGGGACGGCGATGAATTCGGATAAGGAGACAAAATGAACACATATTGTGTATACCGTATAAGCGAGAACATCCAGGCCTTCAAAATATCAAGAAAGAAGAAGCAAAAAAATGGGCGAAGCGTGCACTAAGCCGCGCAAGGCTTGACATAGCGAAACTGGGCGATTCTGAAGACTAATCTGGTTGCTTCTACGTTGTTTCTAGGCCTTAGCTAGGTGATGAGGGTTGTTTCTAGGTTGCTTCTAGGTCATTGCTAGGCTTTAGCTAGGCGATGCTAGCCTGTTTCTACGTCGAATAGTCAGCGCAGAGAGGTTCGCGTTAAACCACAGACAGTCACAGACACGACACGGATGTCCAAACTCCAGAGACAGAAACTCGCGGGCATCTGTAAAAACTTTGTACCATATCTCGTGGGAGTGTGACCGAAAGCCAGCGAATTTAAACTCATTTTTAGGCAGCAACATTGTAGGACGTTCGGAGCAGTGGGAGGCACAACTTGCCAGCTCGGACCCAGAGGTGCAATTAGCGCTTCTGAGTCAAGTTAGGCGAGCGGCGCAAGCCAGTGGGGCCCTGGACTTGGGGGCCCCAACCAACAGGCTCCTGAGTACCCCCTTTTCTACCCATTCCCTCAAAATAAAGTTTTGTTCTTCTTCTTCTTGTATACGCGCAGTGTCTGCGCGTTTTTCCTTCTTTTTTTTTGCATCTGCAGTTTCTTTTTCTCTATGTGCAGCTTTTCTTTTTTTTGCATGCCCGATTTCATGCACAATTTATTGTTCCCAATACTGTCTTGCATTTTGTGCGGCAGATCCACTGCGTCGTTTATTTGTCTCTTTTATTAATAATCGTATCTGGGATTTTACGAGCCAAAACCACGATATGACTATTAGGCACACCGTAGTGGACGACTCCACGAATTTCGACCACCTGGGGGTCTTTAACCTGCACTGACATCGCACAGTACACACGGGGCTCTAGCATTTAGCCTCCGCCGATATGCGACCGCCGCGGCCGGGATCGAACCTGCGACTTTAGGGTCAGCAGCCGAACCCTGTAACCACTATACCACCGAGGCAGACGGTTTTTTTTTTTTTGAGGCGAAAACTTTATATTCCTCATCAAACGCAAAATCTGACCCTCGGCGTCGGCATCATCATCCCGCGGCGTCGGAGACGAGTGATGCAAAAAAAGATGTTTGGTTGATCCATAGGAATCGGCATAACACGAAAGTGAAATGTGTCGTCACAGAAGTAGTTTATTATTTATAGTGCATTGGTATATGAGAGCTTGTACAAATACTGTTGATTGGCAGATATAGCACCGCTTGATGTGGACGCATCGCACTATGTTGACGCCTAGTGGCACATCTCCGTAACGATTAAAATCCATGATCATGATTTAATCCGTGCGGTAGCTGAATTTCTTAACATGTACGTGGACACCCCATAGGGTGAAACCTTCGCAAAGATGGCATCAACAAGCACATAAGAAACATTGATACTCGATATGCACTCCTTCAAAGCGTCGTGAAATGTGAAGAGAAACGCTACGCGTGTCGGTGTGTTCCTTCTATTCTGCTTGTTACTTCTCACAGGGTGAGCGGGGAACACGGTGTGACATCCAGGTGAGTGTCGGAGAGATATTTTTCGATATGGATGGATGCTGTGAGCGAGGCTTTGACTAAAGCCGCCACCTCACGGTGTGTTAAAGCGTTGACAAAATTAAACTTGTGTTGGAAACGCGTCGAATGGGACAGTCGTAACAACGGCACGTTTTTTTTTTTTTCGAGCCTGTTGGTACAGATTTCACCATCCCGTTATAAAGGGGACGCTCATAGCATCCATCCATTCATCCATCGAAGAGCACCGTGAGAGGAATGTGCGAAATATAAAAGGCGCGTTCATGTAGTTTCCGTAATGTGTTTGGCAGTAGCTCAGTTGGCTAAACGCCCGCCAGCCATCGTTGTGGAGCGAGAGATCGTGGGTTCGAATCCCGTCAACGGAACTGTTTCTTAGTTTTGTTTCTTTGCCATCTGATGGCATTCATTTTGCTGACGTACTTCCGTGACGGAAATACGTCATGAAAGTCTTGGTGGACCCCGGCATAAAACACTTACGTGTTAAAAAAATTTGCCCGGGAATATAGAGGGCTGGACGAATTTCGGGGGAGGGGGAGCCGGGCCCCCCTGACCCCCCCCCCCTTGCCTACGTGCCTGCCGTCGTGATATGACATCGTAGCTTGGTCAAAAGTTGGCAGATCACGGAGGCAGTGCAAAGACAGGTGAGGTGGCAGGCCGAACAGGCGCAGGGACGGAGAGAGACCGCATGGGTAGTTATGAGGAGATTACAAAACACTACAGGCAAGGAAGGGCCCGCTTTCCCTCGGCACACACCTCGCTAAGCAAGCAGCAGGCGACGGCATGCGCTTCTTACAGACGAACACGTTCCCGGAAGAAGGGCACCACCCACCCTAACCACTCCAAGGCATGAGATAAATAAATGTTTCTTCTCTCTCTCTCTCCCGAATCCGGTCGCGTATCACTACTACTACCCGGAGTTATACTCCGATATGTGTAGGTTTTGTAATCGAAGGGCGCACTTGAATCATATATTATGGGCGTGCCTCAGAGTGCCAGGGCGAGACAGAACATTCATTAACGGAGAGCAGTGGGAGACCGCACTGCTAAGCTGAGACACAGAAGCGCAACTCCAAGTCCTTCGGCAAGCCGAGGATGCCGCCACAGCAGAAAGACTCATGGCTGCCACCTAAGGAACGGAGCCCATCCTTCCCAATCTTGCCGTTTTAAATAAAAGTTATTTCCTCCTGCTTAAGGAACGAACAGTCAGGTTCGACAGATGCGAGTATAACTGTAAGAAACATGCGAGCTGCATGATTAATTCTAAGCTGCATGATTAACTTTCTAATTAGCGAAGCTTGGAGGTTCAATGGCGATTTCGTAGCCATTGACAGTAAATAAGTCGCTGCGAGTTTAAAGTATATTCCAGGCAAAAACACGATGATATGGACAATATTTGCGCGCTTGCTATTCGTTATATATATTACACGATCAATTTATGGCAGACAACGCAACGAGTTGCATAACGTTTGCGCATGACGATCATAAATAAAACATAAATAATCGAGTTATTGATCCTGCATGGTATATAAGCTTGCGCAGGAATAAAAACATCCCATAGCGCAACGCAAACAGCAGAGAGCGCATACATTTTATTTAGAAAATTATAAACGAAGCATGTGCATGGGAGGGAATTCAGGTCCGGGATCCCTAGGATGATCTCGGCGACCACACGGGCCTGTTGAACCAAGGCCTGGTGGACCTCCGGAGGTGCGTCGCAGAGGGCATCGTCCCGCAGTTCTTCGGTGCGGAAGGGGCGCAGGATGACTGAGCGTACTATACGCGGCACCTATTTAATTTCCTGGAACTTATATGGTGGCCATAATATCTGGGAAAAAAATTATGCCGGTGTGTACCTATGCGTTTACAGAAATAAGGAAGCTTTTGGGCACAGACTTTATAACCTGGTGCTACAATATATGTGCGCAACGTCGCAGCACAGAAGACTTAATCGAAACTAATGAGAGAAGATACGTTAAGTAACGTCGAAGAGAAACCACTGTCATTTTGCTCTATACACAACTGGCACGATGATGCAGTAGCCGTTACTAGAACTTGCCACGATGGCACGTGTAAAACTCTAGTACTAACAAACAGATCTAGTAAAACGTTAGTAACTGTTGAGGGGACTTGGGAACCCCTGTCTTTGCTAATATTTTCGTTGTAGTTACAAGGTTTTTCGAAGAAAGCGGCGGAAAGCATAGCTTCTACACGCAAGCGTACGACATGCACTTTCGAAGATATTGGATATTCAATATCTAACAAGAAAACGACGCACAGATTTTCTTTCCGCACCGTATTACTGGTACGAAATGAGGTTGACCGAAGCAACTCGTATCCACTACGTGCGCTGAAAGGAAAGCCGACTCTCGCAGTGTTCAGTGCGCCAGGCGATCGGCCAGAAGCTCCCAATGAAATGAACTGACGTTGCACCGAGTCCGTGTATTCTAGCTCTTATGATGAAGACAATTAAAGAAATAGGAAAAATTCCGCTCCATCGTGCCGCTTTATTAGCAGGCGTGCGTGCCAAACTTATTTGAAGGTTCACTCTTAGTCGCGCCATTATACTAATTCCTGGAAGTACGAACGTAAGACACTTACAATCATCAATATGTGTACATCAAGAGCCAGCTGGTGGACTTCGATAATTTAATTTCAGCAGCGACTTCTCAAGCCCCGCTAAATAGCTTTATTGGATTCGATTTTGCCGCCCCTTTAATTCACGTAACGTGCTTTTCGTTTTAAACTATACTTATAGCGACAGACTTTTTTTCTTTTTGATTTGAACCGAGGATCGAAAACTCCGGCTCTAAACAGTGCCCATAAAAATTCAGTGTCCTGAATAAACTGGAGCGCGCGATTGTTTGGAGTGGGTGGAAAAAAGCTTCCAATCGACTTCGTTATCTTCTTAGGATGTAGCAGTGACATAAAACAGAGCAAATGACCCCAGGGCAAACTGATAATCTTAAGTACATATGAGAATTTCGTCCTCAAACGAGTGTATAGGAATAAAAGAGACGAATGTTTTATTAGTTAAAAAATGGTATGATCTGCCAGATCGGAAATCAAAACTTTTAGTAGGATTGTAAGAGATGCTAAGCATTAGTGCCCTGTCGATGTCATTCAGTTTTTAGCTCACTCGGCGCAAGCGAAACTGCCCTTCGCGTCCTCAGGCATCGTGTGGTTCAAACGAACGGTTTTATTACTACATTTAAATTTTTTATTCTGAGCTTGTGCCTATATCTGCTTAAAACCACATAAGTAGTTTCCTGGTAGAATAGACAAAAAAAGCAAAAAAAAGATAGAGTGCGCCGCCACGGCAGGGAACTGTAATGAACCCGAGCACGAACTGCGTTGTGCATTTTTCATCGTTAATTGGATTTGGGATATAGTACACATATGCAAGCAAGATAAATAGTGGCCTGAAAACTGATTTTTGACGAAGGCATGTTCTTGTTCACGAAACCGCTTTAATATTCTCTGGTAATAGTTTGCCAAGAGTTAGTTTTCGCGGTTCTACATCTCAGAACCATGATATTATTAGGAGGCGCGCCGTTGTGACGAGGACCGCACTCGCCTGAATCTAAGTACACGAGTTGTCTTGCATTTGGCTCTGTTGAAATGTGGCATCCGCGGCTGGTAGATGGCGAAGGGAGGGTCAGGAATATAACGTTTTACTCAAACAGCTTGTAATTTACTTTAGGGGTGTGCGAACATTCGAAAATTTCGAATAACGAATCGAATAGCGTTGTATTCGATTCGGCACACGAATCGAATAGCGCGTATTTGAATTACCGAATATCTTTCGAATACTTATCCAATAATCAGTGCCTATGGGAAAACTCCAAAGAAACAGCACGACTGATGAGCGAAGGATCATTTTTCTTTTTTCTTTAAGTAGTAAATTTCAAAGATGCATGTACTTCAAGCTCTTACGGGACTATCGGAGATTTACTGATCACGAAATGAAGGATTCTTCGCTTTAAATTCTAGTGTGGCCAAGGCGAATGCAGCCTCAATCCACTATCGCTATCATGAAATTCACGATGTTCGTTCATGAAACATAATTTAACATCTAGGCCTTAGTATTATTTGAAAGCTGGTGACAATGTACCGCCTCCAATACCGAAGTAACTGTTGTATTCATCCTACTGTTAAAAAAGTACCTCGAAGGCTCTAGTCGCTACTGTACACGAGCTTACCTCAGTTTATATAATTGTGGTATTCTTTGTCGGCTAGATGGAACGGTAATGTTATTTTATTAAAGTATGTGAATATTTGTTTGATATAAAAAAGTAGTAGAATTCTAGACCCGTCTTGAAAATAGTTGTCTTGTTATTCGAAAACTATTCAAACAGTATTCGATTCGTATTCGTATTCGATTCGGTATGATCACTATTCTATTCGCATTCGATTCGGTTCTGAATCTCGCTATTCGCACAATCTTAATTTACGTAGCGATCGCGCACGCCTCATATAAGGAACAGTATAACAGCTCCGATAATTTTTTAATATTTAAAGGGCTCCTAAACCACCCAGAGGTCGACATTTAGTTGTGGTGTTGCAGCTGTGCAAATCTTACAACGAACACGTAGCCGTGAGAATTGTTCAAAACGGTGGCCTAATAGCGGAGTTAAACGCGTTTGATGATACAGAAGAGGCCCTCGCTCGTTTCGCTCTTTCCTTCACTATGCTCCGTTCGTCGGCTCCTCTCTCCCCCTGGCCGAGTGCTCCTCCTCACCGTGCGAGGAAGAAGAGCGGTGAGCGCATGTACCTGCGAGCGGACAAACAGGTATCGTGGGTGACGAGCAGACGAAAATGTTGACGTCATGGCGAACACTGAGGGGCTGAACACTCCCGAAAGACCCGGAGAGGAGAAGACTTCGTTTCTTGGAATTCGTGGAGCGCACGCGGCTCATAACACTGCCGCGTTGGACATTGTTGATCGTGACGGCATTCTGAATCCGAGAACGTCAGTGCCGACGAAGAGCGGATCCCGCCATCAGGGCTAAGCGAGCCGTGGAAGAAAGACTACATCGATTGCTCAACCCTACTTTAGGAAAACAGGACACAGCAGCCAAACGGCAACAACGTAAGGAAAATCCCAAGGTGACAGCGAGAGAAACACAAGCGAAACGCCGATTGCAAGCCGATTCCGAGGTGAGGGCGCGAAAAAATGCTGCAGAAAGAGAAACACAGGGACAGAGCATGCATTGCACTTCCTCAGCATTCACTCAGAGTGGAGCTGGCCACAATTTTTTTGCTCATGATTGTCTTCTTTCAGAGCACGGAACTCTCCACGGGATACTCGGAGCTTGATCAAAGCTCAACAATATCAGAAAGTCCAGCGTTTTACTAACGCCTGGTATTTCCACGTTGTTTTTTTGACAAGCGCTTTATACCAGACATGCTTGCAATTGCGTAGTCGATTTGTTTTTTCTTTCGTTAAATATCTTCATCCTATGGGACAATACATAAAACTACGTGTGCGTGAGGACGAAAAAAGGCTAATGCCTTCACGATTCTGCTTGTGCCTGCAGGAAGGCTGAGTAGCATTATTTTGGATACACAGAACGCCAGCGACATAGCGAATGTAACCACCTGAAGCAGCAAGAACGATTTGTTAAGTCATGCGACAACATGCACGATATTATTATGATAATTTGTGGCAATTTGACTCGAAGTAACTGCCAAGGTGTTTACAGTGCAGACCAAATAGGTAAAAAAAAAACAGGTGACAGAAAATGATTACAGCATACAGGACAATATAACGAGGAAACCACTGTTGCAAAGTGAAACGCGAATCATTCAAATGATGTCAATGAACAAACACAAATTAGCTGCATTAAGTTGATTGAGTTCAGTGGTTGGCAGAAACCTGACCATTTGAATTCCTGTGCTGGGGACTTCGCGAAATGACGGCGATTTGCTGCACTCTGAGGCATCTGTTTAAGTGTACACACGTCCATGGGGGCCACTGCATCTGCAGGCGAGTCATGCTGAAGTCATGCAGCATTATTTTTGCGTGACGCGAGGTGAAGGTAAGAAGCAAAACACACCGTAAAGCGAATAGGGAGACCTATGGCTCGTGGAGGTGAGACGTGTTCCGCCTAAACATGGCTGCCCGCTAGCTTTTATGAAGGCATGCACGTCTATATAACTCATTGTGCTCACGCCCGCACAATTTCTCGCGTGACAAATCACAGCCGTGCAGGAGTAACGGTAGCGATAACCTTCGACGTGAGAGGAATCACTTTCGCTCCCTGAAATGCGGATAGCTTTGTTCTGCAATCTCTCCCTGGATGATTAGGGGGCCGCATTCGCGAAGATTTTTGGTCGTAAACGTTCTCTTCTGTTTGTGAGTTACCTTCGCTAATGAAATGTCCAGCATTAGGCTTGGCTGAAATATATTTTGCGAAGAATCCTAGAGTAGGACGTCTTCATGATTACGAGATCAGTGTACAGGGCATGCGTTAGCCAGGACTTGATTAAGAGTGATATACGCGCTCCTCTCAGAGGGCGCCTTCAGTTGTCCAACACCGTTGCTGCGCTTTGAGTCGGAGGCGTACCATACAATACCTTGTATAATATATGGGGCAATGCTGAGCTATCTCCTGCTCGTGCAGTAAATAGTGTGCCTTTCTTTTCAGAGAAACCTCGTAACCAAAAAAGACTTGTGTCCGAGGAACTACAGCTCGGAACCGCAGGTACGCCACAAGGGTCAGTAATCTCTCCGATGCTGTTTAATCTTGCTCTGATTGGCTTACCAGCAAAGCTACAGGAAATCGACGGCCTCCATAATACCATCTATGCTGACGATATTACCTTATGGGTGAGCGATGGCAGCGATGGACAAGTTGAAAATACATTACAACGTGCGATAAAAACAGTCGAACAATACTTATCAGGAACCGGGCTGGCGTGTTAGGCAGAGAAATCTGAGCTCCTCATTTATAAACCATCACGACGTGGCCGAAAACCACGCGCAACTACGAGGAAAAGAACAACCTGGAAATTCACCTCACTACGGCGGATGGTAAACCTATACCCAAGGTGGACAGGAGCAGAGTATTGGGACTCATTATTGAAAGTAACGGCCATAATGGAGAGACCATACGCAGATTAGACGATGTAACGTCTCAAATCATGCGGCTACTTAAACGCATCGCCAACAAATATAGCGGGATGAAATAAGGCAATCTGCTTAGACTAGTGCAAGCTTTTGTAATAAGCAGAATAGTTTACGTAGCATCATACTTACGATGGCACTCATCAGAAAGATACAAATTAGATTGTTCAATCAGGAAAATATACAAGCAAGCAATTGGACTCTCCATCACCACTAACAACGATAGTTTACTGCAGCTAGGTCTTCACAATACACTGGATGAGCTAATCGAGGCACAGCGCATCGCACAATACGAGCGCCTATCCAAAACTAAAACAGGCAGGCAAATATTGGATCGGCTAGGTATTACTTATCACACCCAACATGGCGTCAAAGTAGATATGCCCAGACATATTAGAGGCGTGATGACCGTGCTTCCTATACCCAAGAATATGCATCCCGCCCACCATCAGGGCAGACGGGAAAGCAGAGCACGCGATATACAAAAGAAATTTGGTCACAGCATGGACACCGTATTCGTAGATGCAGCTAGATACAGACACAAGCGCGCCTACACAGCCGTGGTGATAAATTATGAGGGAAAATGTTTGACGAGTGCTACCGTCAGTACGCCACACGTAGAAACCGCAGAGGAAATAGCTATCGCATTAGCCATAGCACAAACACAAGCGGACGTGATCGTCAGTGATTCGCAGACGGCGATACGAAACTTTGCAAGCGGCCGAATCTCCCCAGAGGCACTTCAAATTCTAAAACTCGGTAATAATCAAGAAAAAAATGTCCATCTGATATGGAAGCCCGCTCACACACTATCAGAAGGTAGTAATGAGGCGGCGCACCGCATGGCTCGAGGGCTTACAGACCGACCATCGATTAGTGCCGTCTCAGGGAATACCGATGAGTGGGAGTGGGAAGATAAAATGACCACATTTCACGAAATTACAGTACACCATAGATTGAAGAGGCGTACATTCCCACCGCCTCACTCGAAATTAAGCAAGAAACAGTCTGTCGAATGGCGGCAGTTACAAACCCTACCCGAGTCCAGCTATCATGCATATAATACACCCAGACTTATATACGACAGACAAGTGTAGACATTGTGACTCTAGAGCCACCTTAGAGCACATTCTATGGGGATGTCCAGATATAATAAACAATAGCTGTGATGCAGCCTTAAACAGCGACAGCCTCCGCGCGCGCTGGGAGTCTGCGTTGCTCAGCTCGGACCTGGAGGAACAACTCTGGGCCGTCCAGCGAGCCGAGGAAGCCGCCAAGGGCCAGCAACCCTTGGCCGAAGCCTAGGCGGGATCCAGGCCCTCCCCACCAATTCGCTGGGCAATCAATAAAGATAATTGATCTGATATCCACGGGTGAATGATGAAGACCTTGGGCGAAGCTCCTGAAGCAATCATGGTTACACCGTGAAATCTTCAGTGGTTTCGCCCAGCAGTAATCAAAGCGATAGCCCAGTACATGATCAAAGACGTGACAAACACTGTATATATTTATCCAAAAAATTTATTATTCGTAAGTGGTAGCTAGACGTGGCTTCCATTCCTCCTTTATTATAACGGCTTTATGGTCGGTGAAGTGATGGATCGGTGATGGGTCGTAGTGGGATGTTTGCAAACACGAAGTAGTGGGCAGTTTGCAAAGGTGGCTTCCGTTCCCCCTTCATTATAACTGCTTTATGGTAGGTGAAGTAATGGATCGGTGATGGATATAAAGGGATGTTTGCAAAGAAGAAGTAGTGGGCAGTTTGCAAAGGATCGGTGATGGGTCGTAGTGGGATGTTTGCAAAGACGAAGTAGTGGGCACTTTGCAAAGGTGGTTACGCCGGACAACGGAGACGTGACAAGGTTAGACTAAGAGGACATTCGCCCCTAAAACAGTATCCAAACCCGGAACATAGCCTAAACGGAAACCAAGCATGAAACGATATTGTTAGAACTTGGCTGAGCGTGAAAAATTTCGATTACTGCTTTCGCACGAAAGCATTGAGCCATGTAGGGCGTCGCCGCTTGGTCATCATCATGGTCATCATCGTCATCATTGCTGTGTACTTACCAATCGCAGTCAGGGAAAGAAAGCAGCCTAGAAGTTGAGGTAGGGAACAAATAACTGAGGATTTATTACAGACAGTCGGACTGCAGATGATTGCTGCAACTCATGAGTTGTACTGCGGCTGAGAGCGGGTATAGGCTATAGCTACTGTCTCATAGGCATAGACGTCTGCACGTAAACGCTGCCATGCTGAGTCTGTTCGGCGACAGAAACGTTGTTTCAGGGCATGCGAGTAATCCATGCATTTGTTACGTATCCCGATTGAGCCGTTACGTGATATTGCTACTGTCACGAGATACAACTTTAAATGCGTACTTCAGAATATGCTCAGGGAGAAAGAGACAGAAAGAGAGAGATAGAGGGGGGAGGGCGCCTTAAGAAAAAGTCACAGTTTCACCGCAAGGGCGAAGCGATGAATGCGATAGCAACAAATCGTAGTGTTATACGAAGTGAGGCTGGCAGCTAACTGTTTTGTATCCGATCTCGCGTAGCTACAAAACGCTGGTGTAAGAGACTACGGCCGCTCCAGGGAGAGATGCTCTCCGCATAGTCACTTCGCGCTGAGAGCGCAGCACGTAGAAGGATATACGAGCCGTCCGCTGTGATGGCTGTCGATATAGCGCGCGCGCCAGCGATCGCGACCGCTCCCATAGATTCAACGTTCAAAGTTGCTGCTCGCGCGACACCCCCTCGCCGTCTCGTCTTCGCGTCTTTTAAGGCTCGTCAAAGACGGGCGGGGCGCTCCCTGTCTGCTTCGACGGCAGGCCTCCCGAGCGGGGTGATGTTATCGCATGCACCCTGCGAGCGACGGAAATGGGCCGGCTCGTTTGATCTCTGCTTCGGCCGCGTTCGTCGCCCCAGCTTGCGCGCTTTAATCTGTGGTAGAACATACGATGCGCGGGGGGATCTTATCAATTTGGACTTCATACGGGAGGGACATGCCGGCGACGACGACGGCAAAAACCCATCGAGACTGTCCATATAATTGCCAGCGCAATAAAAAAGAATAAATAGGGATAAAGTATTACCGCAAATCTATCTACTGTAGAGGGGGTTGGTCAACGAAGCTGTAGACGAGTTACGCCTAACGTAGAGCAATCTTTTCAAGCAGCGACCCCACAATGTGTGCCCATTGTGCCGTTCCTCTTCAATGTTACCTGTATGTATGATGCCAACACACATGTTTGATGTAGTTTGCAAATCCCCAATTTTACCCTTGCGACATTAAAGTAACTACTCTAACTGCTTTATTTTCACTGCAGTGCGCACTGAAGTTTTCCGTTCTTATTTTGGAAGTACTGTTTAGCTAAATCTAAGTCAATGCACGAACCGTGTACGGAGACCAGTGCTCTGTCGTCACATTTGACCCAGGAGAAGCGCGTACGCAAAGACGCTCGACGCCCATCACATGCAGGCTGCTCTTCGGCACTACTAACCGTGCGTGGCCGAGCCATGAAACACTCTCTCAAGCCTGACCGAAAGGCGCGCTCATTCCAAAGAAAGCGACCGCGGAGTAAGCGCTACGTCATCGCTCATTGTCGTGGAGAAGGGCGTAACGTGTCCGCTCATGATTCTCTGGGGTTTGCGACGTATCGTCGCGTCTGGGTGCGTTTTCTGTCGACGGGCGCGAAATATTCCCTCTATCATAGCTACAGACAGCTTCATTCAGCTTCGTTGTAAAAAAAATTACACTTTCACCTCCCCTACGGGCAACCATGGTGGGATGCGAAAGCATCGCGGGGGGTGCGCATCGAGTTTCCGTTTCTCTTATGTGACTTATGAGACGGTGGTTGTCGAGGCGTTTGAATTGCCGCTTGCAGACGCTGACGTTTACATTCGGCTTCCCGAGCCTTCCTCTGCTCCGCGGCGGTGGCGCTGCCGCTGCAACTAGCGCCGACGTTGACGTTGTTCATGACGTTTCGCACACAGTTGCACAGAGAGAGAATGACGGAAGCACAGCGAACGCGCGCTTTCGCAGCTTCGCAGCTTCGAGATTCCCTTGCCGGCGTTGCCATTTACGCTCAGCTTTACGAGCGTCCATAGCGCCGTTACGAAGGAGAGTGCAACGGGAGCGAGCGCGCGCCGCATTATATACGAGCGCACAGCTGTGGCGTAGAGAGAGAAACGAGAGAGGAGAAACGAAGCGGAGGCAGCGCTTACGCCACCGCCTCCCACCTCCTCGCGCTCACGCGAGGAGAGCGGGGAGAGTTGGCGCATGCGCAGTATGGGTGCGGACGCCGCAGAACGGACACTGCCCCAAGGATAAGATGCTTTCGCATCTAAACCAAAGGAGTGCACCAGCGCGACTCGTAAGAATAGCACTGTAGACGCCACTAGATGACGTCGCATTCGCAGTGCGCGTTAACGACGCCCGCAAGTGGTACGGGGAGCCTGTTTTTGTAGCTTTAGTAGCTCATACGCTACAGATCGTAACAGTTCAGTGATTGCTCAAAGGTAGAGAAATATTAACTGATTTAACAACTGACTTCAGGGCTTCTGCCCAATGAGTGGAAGCTAAGCAAAGCTAACTCAGACGCAATCATTTCCACTAACTCTTCTTATGAAATGTGTGTGAAAATTCCGCACCTCTAAATAAATTCGCAAATCTCGCACTCTCAAGAACAACGTATTGACTCGTTTGTTCTTGTCTAGGTTCGTCAGCTGCTTTCCGACATCTCATTCTGGAAAAAGCCGCCGCTAAATTAATGTCGAAAAGCGTCATTTTTAGAAACAGTACAAAGGCTAAACGAAAGCACATCTCGGGACCGTGTGGCCGTTATTCGTGTTTCCGGCGTCTCCACGACCGGATCTGATCCTGTGTACGTTACATCGCTACATTCTCGAGGCCAATGAATAATCGCCAGCAACTAAGTATTCTTAAAAAGAAAGATGACACTTTGAGGGTACTTATTGCGGCAGTGATATTGAGATTCGGCTCGCCTAAAAAACCATTGACTGAGATAGTCACTGTTGAACATAAAAGGCGATGGAGGTCGCGCACCGCCCGCATACAATCATCATGAAGATTTTTGTGAGGCATTAAAGAGGAATAAGAAGGCATTCATGCCGTCAGTCTGTGTTCTTTATATTTGGTGCCGAAACCCGGGACGACGTCTCCAGTTAGAATTCAGACCGTGATGGCTATTCATGGATTGATGAGGCGGCATTGGTTGCCTGGAGGGTGGCAAGGCGGCTGCCCATTACGTATACTTCGGCTTTAGTCTGCCCTAGCCCTTCAAGACGACTGCCGAGGTTCGCAGGCTGGGATGCCCATGAGGAAAGGGCAGTCACATCCTTATATATCTTAACAGCGCAAAGAAACAATCACACAAGGTAAATACACATAAATTGACGGGTGCTATTCTAGCTACCACCCGTCCTGTTTGCGTGTCTCTTCCTTGTGTGATTGTTGTTTTGAGCTGTCAAGATATATAAGTTCAGTTATCACCAGCTAGCACAAATTTCTGCCTTGAAGAGTCACATCGTGTGAGCCCAGACCTTGGAGCAGCTAACGGCCGAGCCTTCAAAGCTACGGACCTGTTCACTTGTCGATCCGTTGTGCTTGCCTTACGATGATCAGTCTAACGTTCATAAGGTCGGGACGCTGAAGCCATTGAATGCTTGTAATCGCAAAGGCCGTACCCTTGGATCAGATAGCGCCCCGCTAACAACATTGATCTTGTCGCGTAAGAAATATGGACTCCCTCGCGCGAAGAGAGAAAGAACAGAACACCAGAGCACAAAACGGCTTCAAGTCATGCGGAGATCATTGTGTGCAGAAATCGAAGAAGTGGTGAAAGAAAGTCATGAAGTACTTTCGATTCGACCACCGAAAATCGGTAAGCTCAAGAGGTTACGCTTATATAATGAATTGATGAGACAGCGACTTCAAGAAAGTAGATCGCCATATTTGTGGCACTATAGATATTGAGGAACTAGAAAGTGACGCGGAAAATTGTGAAAACTTTGAATTCGACATCTTCGGCGTGATATCAAATCTTGGAGTGTAATTGGCCGAATGAGAGAAAATACCGTTGTATACATCAGCGTGACTAAGAGGAAACGCAGTGACGATGCATAAACCAAACTCGATTTACTTACAATGCGAGATAATGCCCGTCAATGGCAATGAAGAGAAAACTGACAATTGAAGGAATTCTGCTCACAATTTGGAAAACGGCTTAAGCAATGCAACTGTACGAATAATGCACTCTGAAGATGCAGCAGTGGAACTAGCTCCGATTAAGCAGAAATCTACTGGAACAAACTCCGACAACTGTGACAAAAAAATGTTCCAGTGGCTTAGCTCGGCTATGCCAGGATAACGTAGCGTTAGCAAATGTTCAGCTAATTATTCTAAGCTTTCCTGATTGTCTGGGATTAGCTTGATTATCATGCTTACTGCTGCTCCAACGACACACACACGGTATACGTATTATGTGGCACATGTATATTTATTTTGCCAGGTAACTACTTTGGGATTCGATGAGTTAAAGGCCAACTCCGGCGATTTTTTCACCATGTTAGGGTAATGGTGCTTTTATGTTCCTGAGACACTCTGGTCACGCGCCCGATAGCAGAAATGCTCAGCAAATTCGAAAATAATTTTAATAAGCAAGAAGGCGCAATACCGAAACCGAAACCAAACCGAGTGTACTGTCTCTGTATGACGTAGTAGTTGTTACGAATCGGAAGTCGTGCAAGGTATGCCGGTCACGCCGGCACGGAGTATGAAAACTGTGACAGCCGGGACGAGCAGGCGCACAGTGGAGAGGTGAGAACGCCGCGCATCAGCTGTAATGTCTGCGACTGACAGTGCCGCGTCTGATACTGACAGTTAGCGGTGCACTCGGCTGCGTCACTTCCGTCGCCTTAACAATATTGACGTCACAGACGCAATGTTGCCAATAATTGTGGGAAACAGGGAGGGCGTTTGCAGACAATCTTTAAAATTCATTTGCAAACAATCTGCGCTTGTCTCAAGCCTGTAATTTGGCATAAATAACGGAAACTTTCAAAGGAACGTACCCAGCGAATTTCATTGAGATCCATCGACCTCGAAAAATCGCCGGAGTTGGCCTTTAAGCTTCGCCGCTCTTCTGCGCCGTTGGGCAGCATTTGCGCTCTCCTTCTCCATGGCTATACAACACTGGCAAACGCCAGTCAGAGGCGCTATCAAGCGGCTCCAGCGCAGTCTCAGACGGCGACTGCACAGCGAAGGAGAATAGCTGCGAGCGCGCCGGCGCCAATACGTCTGCCGAGGCTACGACGTCACTCCTCTGGAAAGCGCATACCGGCGGAGCCGGAATGCGCGGGAGGTGCCGGCTCCGGTGCGTGACATCATTGATCCTCGCGCATGCGCAGCACGGATCTTGAGGATCCACGCGAAACTGGCTTGGCTAGGCCAGTGTAGCTAACGCTGCAAAAGTTGTCGTAGGATTTGATATCGCATCACATGCATACAATCACATGAAGATTAGTGTGGGGCATTAAAGGGGATAGAGAAGGCAGCCATTCCATCACCATGAAAGGGGGTAGGCGTGCAAACGCGGGCGATGAGGAACAGGAGAAGACAATAACACAAAGGTCGACCATCAACTGAAGGCCTCGCAGTGGCGAAAAAGAAAAAGCCAGCAGATCCCACGCATTGTGGGAATCGATGTAATGCGAAGCAGCCAGCAAAGAGCTGCATACATCGTCTTCTACGTCATTGAGGAAAATGCGGGTCATGCACTCTTAAAAAACATGGAGTGACCCTCTCTCCTTTAAGGGAGAAACTGCGATGTCCCCAATGTTCGTCTTCAAATGGAGAAACCGTTCCTCCCTTTTCAATGGAGAAACCGTCAAAATCAAGATGGCTGACGCCAAGCCAGTGAAGCAAGCAATAGATTTAGGCCTAGCGAGCGCATCGATTCTCGACTGATAAAGAGTATGCGGCACTGGCAGTCACAAAAAACGGTCCCGCTGAGATTAATATCGAACGCTATGACAATAAAATCAAGCAGACAAACCTGTAGTGATGAAAACCTCGCGAAACGGAACGACGGAACTCGTACGTTTCGCTCGGCCAGCGAGACGGCGTTCACTTTAAAAGAGACGGATACTGCAAAAGGGATCACCCGGAGACTGTACGTTAGGCTTGCTGTCTTTATTTGTCGAAGCGTCACACGGTGTAGCGACGTTATCCACGCGTTTGTGCCTCCAAAATGTACATTCTGTCGCATCAAAACAATCCCGGCGCAGCAGAGCATAGTTTCGATAGATAGATGTTCAACTTCATATAAGTAGGTGGAGCTATGAGAGCGCCGCGGCCGCGAAGTAGGTGGTAGCTGGCGCCATCTAGAGGGATTAAACAATACTGAAAAAAGTTTCTGACTGAGGCGGCGTACGTTGATACTGCACACGGTATTTCGGGGAGAGAGGCCCATTCATGGATTACTCAAGGACACCGGAAAGTTGATACGCATGCGTTCACTAGGCAGACACGTAGTACGCACATTCAATTCAATACATATACAATTCATTCGCATGTATAAAACCTACAACACAAACAATTCACTACAGGGAACCCAAGTTCAAGTTTGCGGCGCGACGACAGCGCCGCGCCAGCCGCGCTGCGGCTCTGTCGGAAAGCTCTGAACCTTCGCGCGGCCGACTCAGCCCCTTTCACGGTAGCGGTAGCGCACGTGCGCACGCGTTCTTCTCTCGGTGCGGGTAACTGCGAGGCCGTCAGCTGGGTACGTTGAACCGAGAGGCTTGCTGTGCGAAGCTGCGCACTTCCACGATGGCAGAAGCGACCCCGCGGAAGCGCAAGCGTGGTCCGAAGTATTGCGGTTTAGTGGCCAGCCACAACAGTGCAGACAAGGCACACGATTCACGTGTTGAACTGTATCGGTTCCCGGGCGTGTCGCACGAGAAATGAAGGCGGCAAGCGTGGATAGCTGACAGCGCTGTCTCGCCTTCTATTTTGGCTGTCTGAGTTCATCGCTTTCGTTCGTTCCGACTATCTGAATCGGTAAGTAACGGGGCGCATGCACGCAGCGACTACAGTAATGATTACTCGCTGTCTTCTCGCATTGTTAAAGTCCAGTTACGGTTGTAGGTGAAGCAACTTTGTGTTTTGATTCCTCGTGCTCGTGAGACCTACCCGTCGTTGTTGAACGTTCACATTCGCGTTATACCGTTAGCGTTGCGCGGTTGGTTGAATTCAACTGAACTCCGCACATTGTCAGAAGTTCGGCGCCTGCATTTCACGCGTCGGGAAGGCTGCTTTATCACGCCGGAACGGACGCCTGTGCATTTTCAGCAAGCTTTGACATCGTTCTGCAGGTTTGCTTTGTTTTTGTCACTTTATTGGGGTAATATATATTTAAGCCGCTAAATATAACTGGCACTTAATACATGCTTTGCAATTGCAACCTTGAAGTAACCACCTTCTGACTTTGTGCGATTTTCTAGCCGCGTTCGCGCAACAGGTTTTATACGCCTGTCAAGTCGATATCATAAAAAGAGACTGCAAGCATGACGCGAGAGCCGAAAAAACGAGGCGAGCAGTTCATCTTGCTTCACATTGGTTGAAGCTTAGCTAGCTGCCTCGCGTCTTAATCGGCGGGTGATTCTCCAGCGGCACGGAGGACTTGACTGTAACCTTCCCAGGAAGCAGTGCCATGGCCGTATAATCTTTTTTTCGCACGCCGCAAACGTTTGTTCACGAAAGTACACGGCTGCTACTGTAAGCATGCCATATCAAAACAACAATCATATGATTCGTAGTCCACGCCGCAGAACATCGATAGCGTGTACGGCTTCATTTCGGAGTGCATGTGGACCATTATTCATCTTTAACATGACAGAATGAGACTTACCTCGAGGTATACGTCCTACACGGTGTAATCGCGACTTGGGAAATGCATTTCGCTTTGAGTCGGGCGTGGTTGTCGTCGATCGCCTGCTCTTCACCGTTAACGTGGTTGACGAGCCTTTCTCATTTTATCAAGTTCGCTTTTCGGAAGTGCCAGTCAAGCTTGAAAATCCTTTTGAAGCCGCACTGCAAGCGGTACATTGCGAGGCGCCGAAAGTGCACCGCGAGAGCTCTGCACGTCCACAGAAGCGAGCAGCAACGCGGTGGAGTGAAGGGAAAACAGGGAAAACGCGCGCTGCTAACACCCCAGTTTCTCTTTTTCTGCCAGAGATGGCGCTGCTTGTCAAGAGCAGCAGCGCCGCTAAGCGTTGCTTGGGAAGCCTATATCAACTGAGTGGTGACCATTACCAGCTAACGGATATGTCTCGTAGCCGAGACATGAATACGTTTTCCAGCAGCGTCGCTGAGACAAGGTTTGGTTTTTCTCTTTTGCTGAACGCATGAGTTGGCAAACACTGATTACGGCAAGATGAGTGCTACGGGATCCTGTCCAGGATGCGGCCCGGGCTCAAGGCAACCTGGACTGAGGGCGCCCCTCTTTATTTATATCCTCAAATAAAGACAATCATTCTAACTTTCACTGTCTACCACAAGGAAGATATGCCAGTTTCCCTCTTATACAGCGATCACATATTATGCAGTTATTGGAATCTTAATGACCTTCTAGCCATTGTAGTATTCAAGAAGGTTTAAAAGGGATTTGCGGAGTGGAAATTAGGCCTCAATAAACAATACTTTCCCGCCATAAAATTTTGGCCGTGGCCGCCATGTTAGGAAAGCCACGATAAAAGTGTTCAGCAAAAGAAAAGTGCGTGCTTTCCTCTCGCCCACCGCGAGTATGAAGTCATAGATACTCCTCTCGACACGTTACATTGTTCGGGAACAACGATCCGCTAGTTTATAATTAAGCGAGCGTTTACGTTAACAGAGCAAAGCCACTTGATCTCAGCAGGAACCATCCGAAAGAGCATGTTTCAGAGAAATAAATAGGGGCAAAATGGTGGCGAGCGTTCGCTTCACGTATAGTACACTATAGCTTCACGTCTGCCACGTGTTTCGAAAGCTTCCACTTCCGAAAATGTTTTAAACCTCCGTGGCAGTATTAATCTGAAACCGATAGTAAGAGAGCGACGATAAGCATTGCACACTAAGAACGCGATGTGGCTGATCGTCCCAATGTATTACCTTACCACCTTTTCCTACAGCGGAAAAGAGGCAAACTTCTTTGACGTCAACAATGAGACGCCGTTTCATACGCGACACCACGATAAGTGTCACAAGCGAGGAAACTCCGGAGCCCGAACACAGAGGGCAGTAAACGTATGATAGACGTAAAGTCCCTGAAACTTCGTAAAGTAGCGACATACGTGCATGAAAGCGCGCCTCCTCTCTTTTCTCCCTCCTCTGCCCTCTCCGGGCCTGACGCCGCGTCGGCATTGGCCAACTGTCGTCACGTGGGACCGCTCGGAGCATTAGCTTGTTTACAGTCGCCCGCAACTGCCATCTTTGCTCGCGAAGCGCGGGCAGCGCGGGCTCGCTGTTTCTCAGCGCACGTGTTTTATGGATACGCACTTTCCATTCTGCGTGCGCTGTGCTCTGAGATACCTTACACACAAGACCGACGCCACGGTTGGTTGCCATGGGCTTCTGCTGCGCTTTCAGATGCAGAAACAAATCAACAGGGGGCGTAGCCAGAAATTTTTTTCGGGGGGGGTTCAACCATACTTTATGTATGTTCGTGCGTGCGTTTGTATGTGTGCGTGTATATATGCGCAAGCAAAATTGAAAAATTTCGGGGGGGGTTTGAACCCCCCCAACCCCCCCTTGGCTACGCCCCTGCAAATCAAGTGAATGCAAAAAGCTGTTTATGATACCGTCCGGGAAGCGCAACGAGTTGCGAAGGAAGTAACTTTCGGCCGACGTTTTTGACGCGACTGTGCGATGTAAGTTGCTATCCTCTCACTATAAGTACTCGTCGAGGTTCGCGCAAATAGCTGCGTGCTATAACGCCGTAGACAGGTCTCAGTTATTCGTGCAGTACGTCGCTATTCCTCACACGTTTTATTACTGCTTCTGCGGGTCTGTACTAAGTGCTTTTTTTTTTTCAAGAATATGTGGTTACGTTTTCTGCTTGACGTGACGCGCCTACTGGTTTGAGTTCGCGGTATCAGTTTGTGCGCCTAGCATGGCACGTCGATTACGGAGTCACGTCGACTGACGATCGAAAATGGGATTACGAAACTTCAGAGATTCGGCGCAGTTCTTTTGAAGAAACAAAGCTGCAGTGCGAAATCTCAAATTAGGAATGGCACTCTCTGTTTGTTTTGTTGCGTGCTCGGTTTTTTTTTCCCGGAGCAAATTGCTTTCTCTGGCTCTTTTACGTCGACAGATCCGCCGGTGGACTTGCGATAGAAGGTAGGTAGGCAAAGCGTGCGTGCCCAACCGAGTCGCAGGGTGCGTTCATCGTTTATGAACCTCACGTATACGTGTTATTTAGCGCGAAGGATTACGTGCCATTTCGTGTGGAGGTTTATATCCGCGAGTAGCTTTCCGCCGCGGTGGAGCAGAGGTTATAGTGCTCGGCTGCTGACCCGAAGGTCGCGACCGACCGCGGCGGTCACATTTCGATGGAGGCGAATAGCTTGAGGCCAATACTCGTTAAAGAACGTCAGACGTCAATGCTCGTTAAAGAACGTCAGATGGTCAAAATTTCCAGAGCCCTGCACTACGGCGTCTCACATAATTATATCGTGGTATTGGGACATAAAACCCCAGATGATATTATTATCCGCGAGTGGAGCTCTCGCGAAGGAAACGTTTACGGTGGCAGGCTAGTTTATTCGATCGCTTGCTCGTTCATTGAGCAGCGAGTACAGTTCGTATGTCAAGTACGTCTACGAGGCGCACTTGTGCACTATGGTTGGTGAGTCTAATCTCTCAACGAAACAACCAACGCTGTCTAAATGTAACGACTGGAAATGATGTACGCCTTCTGGCGCATTCTTCTTTCAATGAACCTCCGAGCTCCTGCTTGCACTGACAGTCATTGCTCTCTGCACATATCATTTTTACATGGCAAGTCTTGCCGGGGTGCTAACTGAAATTAATCTTTCTAGGACCATTTCTCCGAGGACCAGTTCGAGCCTCTATTTCTGAGCAAGTTCGGAATAAAGAACGGCTACCTCTAGTGCGTACTGGCAGCCTCAGTGCGTCATTGGTATGCGCGGCGAATTCGCCTCGCGAGGACGACGTGTATAGGTTTCGGAAGGCTTCATGTAGAGCGGGGCGGGACATTAACGTTCAACATCACACGTGTCCTTTACAAACGTGTCCTAACATCTCCTAAACAACATATAATTAAACAAAAAAGCGTACCAAGAGCTAGACGGCTAGTGCGAATGCCTAAAGCGCGCCGCCTGGCAAGCAAGCGCTCACTTTGCGAAGCGTCGTCTGCTACGCAGGAGCAAGGTAGGTGGCGCCATGCTCGAAAAGAGAGTGCGAAGGAGAGGAGAACGAGGAGGAACGCGAGCGGAGGAGGAAAGTGTCGCTACTTTACGAAGTTTCAGGGACTTTAGATAGACGCCTTGTAGAGAAGCCTTGGGACATGGTAATGGGTTACCCTCTCCAGCGCCTTCTAGTGGGTCATCCTCTTTGGTTGCCTGAAGAAAGAACGCCGCTCGCGCAGGGAGTTCGTGCCTTGCCGTGACTGTCACCATTACTCATTGTCGTTGAGTGCTGTCTATTAAACACCTTAACAATTTGGTGGAGAGTGCTCTGCTCCCATTCAATGCCCCTGGAGCTCCGATCCCGTACCTTGCCATCTACCATGCCTCAAGACGCCGCCCAGCAAACGCCTCCTCTCGCAACGAGCACATGTCCTGGTGTCCCCCGTATACGCGACCCACCTCACTGGCGCCGGTAGCACCGACGTGGAGGACTGGCTCGCAATTTACGAGTGCGTCAGCATCCCCAACAAATGGGACGAAGAAGGCAAGTTAAGCAACTTGGTATTCTACCTCGCGGGCGTAGCAAGCTTGTGGTACAACAACCACGCGTACAATTTTGCGACTTGGGCCGATTTCAAGACCGCCGTCATCAGCGTTTTTGGCCGCCCAGCAGTTCGTAAGCTGCAAGCCGAACAGCGCTTACGTGAGCGATCTCAGCAGGCCGGTGAATCGTTCACAAGTTACATCGAAGACGTCCTCGACTTGTGTAAGAAGGCCAACGGAACCATGTCTGAGTCTGACAAGATCCGGAACGTAATGAAAGGCATTGACGACGATGCCTTCACTATGCTGCTCGCCAAAAACCCTGGCACAGTGGCCGAGGTCATAACGCTGTGCCAGAGCTACGAGGAGCTCCGCCGGCAGCGTTCGATGACCCGTCGCTCCCCATCACGCGACGCAGAGCTTGCTGGCTTGGCGGCAATATCTGACCAGGCCGCGTTGCTGGCAGAAGTCAAGTCATTCGTGCGCGAGGAAATTGCACGCCAGATCTCCCTCCTCGCCTTTGCCCACCCGCCGCACGTTCAACAGTCGTCGACCACCCTTCTTCCTCCTCTCCGCCGAGCGATTGAGCAGGAAATTGCGGAGGTCATGCCTGAGTACCACCCGCAACCTCCGGCTCCTGCGCCTCAGAGTTACGCTCAAGTTGTCGCCAGGACGCCCCAAGTAATTCCTGCGGCTGCCCCAATGAGTTACGCCGAAGCCGCCGTTAGACCTTCGTTCTTTGAGGCGGGTGTGCCGGCTACATATGCTGACGCCATCCCTCGGCCCCGACTGCAGCCCACTATGCAGTCATTTCAGCAGCCGACTCGTCAATCACGTACTGCGACATGGGCGGGGCCTACCCCGGCGAACCGATGGCGCACCTCCAACAACCGGCCCATCTGCTTTGCTTGCGGTTACGCCGGTCACGTGGCACGTTATTGTCAACGCGTGCAGCCGCCTCGAGTCGCGTCACCTGTCACCAGCCAGTCAAGCCGTGTATTCTACGACCCACCTCCACCTATGTCGCCGACGTCACGCCCACCTCCAGCTACTCGCCGCTCTCCGTCTCCCCGACGTCGGTCACTGTCACCCATGCGGCCTCGTTCGGTCGCACGAGAGCAGGAAAACTAGTCGTCGCAGTCCAGGAGGCAAGGGCTGCGACGCTATCGAACTGTGAAAGCCCTCAGCGAAGTCCATCGAATGTAATCGACGTGCTTGTGGACGGTGTTCGCGCATCGGCCCTTATCGATACTGGAGCCGCTGTATCCGTTATGGACGCAAAACTTTGCCGCTTACTTCGAAAAGTGATGACGCCACTTTCTGGGATGTCCCTTCGTACCGCGAGCTCCCCGAGTATTCATCCCACAGCAGTATGCACTGCTCGTGTCGTCATTCAGGACGTTCTGTACGACGTCGAGTTCATCATAATTGCGGCATGCTCTCACGACGTCATCTTGGGATGGGATTTCCTCTCCCGCCACGACGCCGTAATTCGTTGCGCACCAGCCGAAATCGAACTCTCGCCGTTCTCACATTTGACGCCGACAGACAGTCCATCGGCAATGAGCAAGATCCTCGTCCAAGACGATACGAAAGTGCCTTCAAACTCGTCAACGGCTGTGTCGGTCTACTGCGCCGGTCTCTCCGACACCACTGCACTCCTTTCGCCATCTGCCCGCGTCTGCACTAGGAAAGGGTTGCTGGTACCTTTTGCGACCGTGCGAGTCACTCAGGGCAGCACCACTATTTTTGTTACCAACCCATCCCCGTGCATTGTTACGTTGGTTCGAGGGGAATGTCTCGGCAAAGTGGAACCCGTTGAAGACGCACAAGTTCTGGACGCACCCGATGACTCGCACTGTACCAGTTCCCGCACCATCAATGCTGTTTCCACGTCTGATTCGTCAACTACTGATGTATTTGGTCCCTCCATTGCTGACAACCTTACGTCGGTCCAGCGTTCGCAGCTTCTGTGCTTGTTGGATGAATTTCGTCATTCTTTCGATGTCGGGCAAACTTCCCTCGGCCGCACGTCCGCTGTTACGCATCGCATCGACACTGGCGCCCAACCACCGCTGCGGCAACGTCCATATCGCGTGTCTCCCACAGAACGCCGGGTAATTAACGAGCAAGTGGACGATATGCTTCGACGCGATGTAATTCGGCCCTCCGACAGCCCATGGGCGTCTCCTGTTGTTCTCGTTACGAAGAAGGACGGTTCTGTGCGGTTCTGTGTGGACTACCGACGGCTCAACAAGGTCACCCGCAAGGATGTTTATCCACTGCCGCGAATCGACGACGCGATTGACAGCCTCCAAGGAGCAGAATTCTTTTCATCTCTCGATTTGCGCTCGGGGTACTGGCAAGTACCCATGGCTGATGACGCTCGACCAAAGACAGCCTTTGTCACGCCCGACGGCTTGTACGAGTTCAACGTCATGCCGTTCGGTCTGTGTAATGCGCCCGCGACCTTCGAGCGCATGATGGACACCGTTCTGCGTAACTTGAAATGGCACACGTGCCTGTGTTACCTGGACGACGTCGTCGTCTTCGCTCCGGACTTCTCCACGCATCTCCAACGTCTGCGGCATGTTTTGACACGTTTGAGCAACGCCGGCCTCCAACTGAATCTGAAGAAGTGCCGATTTGCGGCACGGCAGCTGACAATCCTCGGCTACGTCGTGTCCAAAGACGGAATCCTTCCCGATCCCGCCAAGCTTCGGGCCGTGGCCGAATTTCCCAAACCTACGTCCGTCAAAGAACTGCGCAGTTTCGTCGGACTGTGTTCATACTTTCGACGCTTCATACGAAACTTTGCCACCATCATATCGCCGCTGACGAAGCTCCTTGGAAGTAACGGACCCCTAAATTCGTGGTCGTCCGAGTGTGACGACGCGTTCGCAAAGCTCCGTCGTTTGTTGACGTTTCCTCCCATACTACGTCACTACGACCCTACGGCCCCTACGGAGGTGCACACGGACGCCAGCGGTGTAGGCCTCGGCGCCGTCCTTGCGCAACGCAAACCAGGGTTCCCCGAATATGTCGTGGCATACGCAAGCCGTACGCTTACCAGAGCCGAGACCAATTACTCAGTCACGGAAAAAGAGTGCCTGGCGATCATATGGGCCCTTACAAAGTTTCGACCTTATTTGTATGGTCGCCCATTTGATGTCGTCACCGACCATCATGCACTATGCTGGCTGTCGTCATTGAAGGATCCCTCAGGCCGTCTCGCCCGCTGGGCACTTCGCCTGCAGGACTACGACATCCGCGTGCTGTACCGCAACGGACGCCAGCATGCTGACGCCGACGCCCTCTCGCGCTCTCCCTTGCCTGACGACAATGCCCCCTGCTCAGTATCTCACATAGCTGTTGCTTCAATCAGCGTTCACACCATCGCTACCGAACAGCGCAAGGATAAATGGATCACCTCGCTGATCGACTTGCTCACTGATCCGACGGCAACACCATCCACTCGCGCGTTACGTCGTCAAGCCCACCATTTCGCCGTTCGTGACGACCTCCTGCACCGACGCAATTACAACGCCGACGGCTGCCAGTGGCTACTAGTGATACCCAGCAGTCTGCGTTCTGATATATGCGAGGCCTTCCACTCCGACCCGCAATGCGCGCACTCTGGGGTATCCAAAACTTACCACCGCATTCGACAACGATACTTCTGGCGTGGGATGTACCGCTACGTGCAGAAGTTCGTTCGCTCCTGCCTCGATTGCCAACGCCGAAAACCTGCAACGCACGTGTCGCCAGCAGGTCTACAACCATTACCTTGCCCTAACCGTCCGTTCGGGCGCGTGGGCATCGATTTGTATGGACCACTTCCTCTGAGTTCGGCTGGTAACCGCTGGGCCATCGTCGCTGTTGACCATCTAACGCGATACGCCGAAACCGCCGCCCTCCCAGCGGCTACAGCGCGCGATGTTGCCTCCTTCCTACTACACCGATTCATCCTGCGACACGGTCCACCCCAAGAGCTTCTCAGCGACCGAGGCCGTGTCTTCTTATCGGAAGTCGTGGAAGCCATTCTGAAAGAGTGCCATGCTGTTCACCGCAAAACTACTGCTTACCACCCGCAGACGAATGGCCTAACCGAACGCTTTAACCGCACGCTCGGCGACATGCTGTCAATGTACGTCGCCGCCGACCACACCAATTGGGATGCCATTCTGCCCTTCGTCACCTACGCCTATAACACCGCCCCTCAGAGCACTACTGGTTTTTCACCGTTCTTCTTACTGTACGGAAGGCACCCGTCGCACACCATCGACACGATACTTCCATACAAGCCGGATTCATCTGAGTGTGCGCCCATTTCTGACACAGTCAGGCTCGCTGAAGAGTGTCGCGAGCTTGCCAAGACATTTACGACGCAGGAACAAGAGCTGCAGAAGAGCATTCGCGATGGCACCACCACTTCTGAACCCACGTTCCTTCCTGGAGCGCTCGTATGGCTCTCGGTCCCTACCACTGCAAGTGGCCTTTCTTCAAAACTGCTGCCGAAATACGAAGGCCCATACCGGGTCGTCGAGCGCACATCCCCGGTCAACTACTTGATCGAACCCATCGAACCAGCTTCGGACATGCGCCGTCGAGGGCGCGACATTGTCAACGTGGAGCGCCTCAAGGCCTACTATGACCCACTGTTGTGATCGACCTCCCTGACATGGCGCCGCTTAGACGTGAGACGGTTGCTGGACAGCGCTCCCAGAGATGAACCCAAAAGCGACAACAAAGCAAGCCGTACTTGGAATTTTGCGGCGCGGCCGCCTCTCCTCGTAGAACCCTTGGAACTTGCCCGACCGACTGGCGACCTATGAAAGGCTGTTTACAGTCAAAACGGCTTAAAAAGGGTGGTTATCTCGGTACGTCTCTGTTCGTCGGAGTGCCGCGGACAATGAGCCAAGCGACTGAGAACAGTCTGGGGATGCATTTCCCACGTTCTCCGTGGTGCCTAATACCGCTGTTTCTACAAGTCGTGGTCTGCGTGGCGCCGTTGACTCCTCATTGCAACGGATTACGGAATTGATTTCTACGTAGAACCCAACATCTTCGCGCTGCGCTGTGTCATGCGCCTGGTGCAGTGTTTGTGCAGTGTTTTCTCCCTCGCCATGGTACGAACTGGGCGTGCCTCTCCCGCTTTCCCTGGGTTGGGAAGAAGGCGGTGTTTCACCCTCCCATATCGAGGGCGGAGGTGAAGAGCACATTTTGATTGGACAATCCTGGGTTCCATTGTTTCCCCAGCAAGGGATCCTGGGAAGACGTGGACTTTAAAACACGAGCGCAGAGACGCTCGAGGGATGCTACCAGAAACATTGAAGTAGCACGCTACCTTGAACCTGTATATATAATGTAAATAAACACTCCTGTTAACCGCACCGGCTCCTCTCTTCGACATCTCCCCGGGACTTTGGCTGGCTCCGGTCTTATGGGCAGACCCCCGACTACATCAACTGGTTGGCAGCGACGGGATGTCCCATGCTTGACTCGGGCCTCAACGATATGGTGAGTGCTTGACTTTCTTTGAGTTTTGCCAGGTTTTAGCTTTTGAAGTTTTCTAAAACAGTGTGTAATCTTCTGTGAGTATAGGGTTCGTTGTACCGCTACCATACGTCACAGCTATTCACCAAATTTTAGCTTTCATATTCTAAACCGGCAGTAACTTTAACGTATGTGTAGGCTTCGCTGATTCGCAACCTAACATTACGACAAGAAAGAAAGTCCTAACTCGTGGAGACCATGGAATTGGTAAAGAAGCTAAAGAAACCAGACCTCTTGCTACTGTGTGAAGAGCTGGGAATCGAGGTGGAGAGAGGAGAGAGAAAGCCGCAGCTGATCAGGGCAATTCAGCAATGTGGTGCGGAGGATGATGAGATTGAGGAGTGTTGGGAAGTTGTGGAAAAAAGGCAAAAAGAGGCCGAGGAGGACAGGAAAAATGAATCAAGGCGTTTAGCTTTGCAAGAGTCACAGGCAACCAATAACTCGATTAATGGGAGACCTGCAGCCGAAAAAATGAAAGATCTCATGGAACCTTATAAGGTCAATGACGACATGGGCCTGTTTCTAGTAAATTTTGAAAGGCTCTGTGAAAGCCATGAATTTCTACGTGACAGTTGGCCGCAGAGGCTTCTGAGTGTTCTCCCTTGCGAAGCGGCCGCAATAATTGCGAGGCTAAAGAAAGAGGATGCCGGTGACTACGATAAAGTAAAAACCGCCTTGTTGAAGAAATACCGTCTTTCCGCCGACGCCTTCCGCCGCCGTTTTCGGGAAGCAGCTAAGAGATCGAATGAGTCGTTTCAGGAATTCAGCTACAACTCAATGCTGACTTAGTTCAGTGGCTGAAGGGGGAGAACGCTTTTGGAAACCACGACAGGGTAGTTGAGGTTATATGCCTGGAACAGTTCTATAGTTCACTAAGCCCCGAAATGCGCCTGTGGGTACAGGACAGAATAGGCGATGGGGACATGGAACGGGCTGCAGAGTTAGCGGATGAGTTCACTGCACGTCGTGAGTCCGAAAGAGCGCGTAGTAAGCCTTTGTCACAATTTCGCAGAGACGACAGGAAGCAACCCTTTCAAAATAGGGGCACCGAACCGTGAAGGGAGAGCCACAGAAAGGGGCAGCTGCCGAGACTGAAACCGCCGCAAGTGGCTTGAAAAACGACAAAAAGAAGGAGAGGGCGTTTGAAGCTAAAAGGCCAATCGTTTGTTACAGGTGCAATGAGCCTGGTCACGTCTCAACAGGCTGCCGAAAGCCCAAAGCTGTTTTCTCTTTCTCGGACAGCAGCGATGATAGCTTAGAGCTATTAAAGCCCTACCTTTACGAGCTAACAGTCAACGGAAAGCCGTGTCAGGTACTGCGCGACTCTGCCGCAACTATGGACATTGTACATCCCTCCTATGTAAAACCTGAAAATTTCACTGGCGAGTGCGCGTGGATCCGGCAAGTAGTCGAGGAAAACAGTGTATGCCTGCCGATAGCACGCGTCGAGGTTGAGGGACCCTTCGGACTGCTCGTGACGGAGGCCGCCGTGTCACAGAACCTACCGAAGCATTATCCCTACCTTTTTTCAAATCGGTCTGATATGCTTTGAAAAACAAGGGCCTCTGTTTCAGTGACCATACAGTACTAGCTCTGACGCGTTCGAAAGCTCGGGAGATCGCCGCTGAGATGAAGCGCAACGAGATTCAGGGAGAAGAAAGCTCAAGTGATGCGCAAGTTGAATGTCGCGATCAGTGTGAGGGTGACGAAGTCTTAGAGTCTCGGGAAACAATGATTGCAGAGCAACAAGAAAGTGCCTTGGTATTGCCGCATTCGGAAGGTTTTTTAGATCTCTTAAAAGTGGATAGAGACCAAATAGTTGCGGAACAGGAAAGTGACTCCTCGCTTCGGAGCTTAAGTGAACTACTCGAGAAGGGGGTGGCGAAGAAAAACGTTAGCTTCCAACGACGTAGAGGGGTGTTGTACCGTCGTACAAAGATAAGAAAGGGGTTCAGTATGACCAGCTAGTTCTTCCCTCGAAGTATAGAGACCAAATTCTCAACTTGTCCCACGGCAAAGGCTGGGCCTGCCATTTGGGAGTAAAGAAGACTAAAGATAGGCTACTAAGGGAATTTTACTGGCCCGGGTGCTTCCGGGACGTTAAGAATCATGTTGAAACATGTGAAGCGTGTCAGAGGATTGGGAAGCCGCACGAAACTCGAAAAGCCCCTATGAAACTGGTGCCTGTAATAACCGAACCATTCAGGCGCTTGGTGGTTGATGTAGTAGGACCCCTTCCCACAACTAGTTCAGGCTACAAGTATATATTAACGATGCTCTGTCCTGCCACAAAGTTTCCAGAGGCCATACCGCTGAAAGAGGTAAATTCAGTCGAAGTAGTCGAGGCTTTGCTCTCAGTGTTTTCCCGAATAGGCTTCCCAGCCGAGTTGCAAAGTGACCAGGGAAGTGTTTTTACAAGTGCTCTTACGACTACTTTCCTAGAGAGATGTGGCATTAACATCATACACAGTTCCGTAAGGCATCCGCAGAGCAATAGTGTTGAAGCATGGCATGCCGTCTTAAAAAGAGTGTTGCGAGCACTGTGCTACGAACAAAAGAAGGATTGGGAGGCCTGTTTACCAGCCACTATGTTTGCCTTGAGGTCAGTACCTCATGAAACCACAGGGTTCAGCCCTGCGGAACTTGTCTACGAGAGGTCGCTTCGTTCACCCCTTCAGATGGTGCGTGAGGCATGGGAAGGGCGTGAAGAGAACCCAACAGTGGTCCAGTACGTACTGGAACTACTGCAGCGTCTGCAATCCTGTCAAGAACTGGTGGAGGCAAACATGAAAGCCGCGCAGAGCAAAGCAAAGTTGTACTATGACAGAAATGCGAGAAAACGGGTCTTTCGTGAGGGCGACAAGGTACTTCTATTAACAGCTTCACGAAAGAACAAACTAGACGTTCTGTGGGAGGGACCAGCTGAAGTTGTAACAAAGCTGTCAGACACAAACTATGTGGTTAGGCTACCTGGCAGGCGCAAGGAGTTGAGAATATATCACACGAACTGATGAAGCCTTATAGAAGGCGCGAAGCTATAGTTCAGCTCGTTCTAAACGTGCCCGAGGAAGTGGAAACTGAGTTTGGCTACCCGAGTCCCCCATCTGCAGTTCCTCTTGACAAGGTCTTAGAAAAGATAACGCAGGACTCTGATCTTAACGCAGATCAGCAGAGTCAGCTTAAAGAGCTTCTATGGGAATTTGAGGAATGTTTCGCCGACCGGCCGGGAAAGACTAGCTTGATCGAGCATGATATTGAGCTGACGTCGAATGAGCCAGTCCCAATGCAGACCGTACCGAGTTTCCCCTAGACAAAGAGAAATTTTAGAAAGCGAGCTGCAACGCATGTTAGAATTGGGATTGATTGTTCCGTCAGACAGTGAGTATGCGTCGCCGCTCATACTGGTAGAGGCTCAAGGGAAAAACCCAAGACCTTGCATTGACTATCGCCGTCTAAACGCCATTACGCGCGATCAGAATTACCCAATCCCTAATCTGGAGGAACGAGTGGAAACAATTAGCAGTGCGGAATATGTTTCTACACTGAACTTGACTAGGGGCTACTGGCAGGTGCCGTTGACCGAGCGAGCTAGTCGATATGCCGCGTTTACCTCACCCATGGGTACGTTTCGACCCCTTGTCCTTACATTCGGCTTGAAGAACGCACCGTTCTGTTTCTCCCGACTAATGGATCGCGTCTTGAAAGGCACGCAAGCTTATGCGCTTCCCTATTTAGACGATATCGCTGTCTTTTCTCGCACCTGGGAAGAACACTTGGGTCACCTCAGGGATGTTCTCGGACGATTGCGCGCTGCCGGCTTAACACTTAAAGGCGAGAAATGCCAACTAGGTAAAGCTGAGGTCAGTTACTTGGGCCACGTTGTTGGCCGCGGATACAGGCGTCCCCCTGAAATAAAAGTAGCAGCGATTTCAGAGTATCCAAGGCCCCTAACTAAGACTGACGTTCGTTCGTTCTTAGGGTTAACTGGCTATTACCAGCACTACATCCGCAACTTTTCCGAGATCGCTAGCCCTCTCACCGACAGTCTGCGAAAGAATGAGCCGGTGAGGGTAGCGTGGAATGAGGAAAAAGAAAAGTCGTTCGTCACGCTCAAACAAGCGCTGATCGACAAACCGCTCTTAAGAGCTCCAGTGTACGAACGCCCGTTCATTCTGCAGTGTGACGCAAGTGACCGGGGGATGGGTGCAGTGCTCAGTCAGAAGAGCGATAATGATGAAGAGCATCCGGTATTATTCGTGAGCCGAAAGCTAACGGAGCGTGAGCGGGCGTACAGCACATCGGAGAAAGAATGCGCCTGTTTAGTATGGGCTGTGCAAAAACTGCAGTGCTATTTGGCAGGGTCGCGGTTCCTCATAGAAACTGACCATTGCCCATTGACCTGGCTGCGTAACATGTCTGCAAAGAACGGCAGGTTGCTTCGCTGGAGCCTTGCACTGCAGGAACACGCCTTTGATGTAAGGTACAAAAAAGGGCGCGATAATGGCAACGCTGATGGGCTCAGCCGTGGCTTTCCAGTGTAATGCCAAATCAGTTTTACGCCCCTTGCACCCTGTGTCCTTCTTTTATATATCTTGCATCTATTACTCTTTTCATAAATCCCTCCTTTTCGTTTTCGTGTCGTCCGTAGCAGCTGAGTGCTTTAAAGGCTGTGACTTTCTCTGAGAAATTATACCAAACGTTAGGCAGTTGATTTTCTTCGCACATAGTAGGTCTGTGTTTCTTGGCTTTATCATCTGATTCATGATTTTCACGAAAAAAGGTACGATGGTAAATTTTGAGGGAATTTTTATATGAGAATATAACCTGGCATTTCTCGAGGTCAGTTGAGTGCTCTCCGTTTGTTGTTCCTCGGGTTTTGCTTGGTTCATTTCCGGCGCTTGCAAGCCTTTGTCCAGGTCCAAAGATGGGGTTCCGCCTACGTCAACGAATTCAAAGGAGGAAGCCTACGGTCTCTGCGGAGTGCTTTGGTGCTGCATCCCCTTCGAGACCTCCAGGGGCGGTGGACGAGCTGTTGTGATCGACCTCCCTGACATGGCGCCGCTTAGACGTGAGACGGTTGCTGGACAGCGCTCCCAGAGGTGAACCCAAAAGCGACAACAAAGCAAGCCGTACTTGGAATTTTGCGGCGCAGCCGCCTCTCCTCGTAGAACCCTTGGAACTTGCCCGACCGACTGGCGACCTATGAAAGGCTGTTTACAGTCAAAACGGCTTAAAAAGGGTGGTTATCTCGGTACGTCTCTGTTCGTTGGAGTGCCGCGGACAATGAGCCAAGCGACTGAGAACAGTCTGGGGATGCATTTCCCACGTTCTCCGTGGTGCCTAATACCGCTGTTTCTACAAGTCGTGGTCTGCGTGGCGCCGTTGACTCCTCATTGCAACGGATTACGGAATTGATTTCTACGTAGAACCCAACATCTTCGCGCTGCGCTGTGTCATGCGCCTGGTGCAGTGTTTGTGCAGTGTTTTCTCCCTCGCCATGGTACGAACTGGGCGTGCCTCTCCCGCTTTCCCTGGGTTGGGAAGAAGGCGGTGTTTCACCCTCCCATATCGAGGGCGGAGGTGAAGAGCACATTTTGATTGGACAATCCTGGGTTCCATTGTTTCCCCAGCAAGGGATCCTGGGAAGACGTGGACTTTAAAACACGAGCGCAGAGACGCTCGAGGGATGCTACCAGAAACATTGAAGTAGCACGCTACCTTGAACCTGTATATATAATGTAAATAAACACTCCTGTTAACCGCACCGGCTCCTCTCTTCGACATCTCCCCGGGACTTTGGCTGGCTCCGGTCTTATGGGCAGACCCCCGACTACATCACCACTCATAGTGACGAGCTGTTAGGTCGCCGGACGGCTCCCTTTTCGTACCCGGGGTAATTGTAGAGAAGCCTTGGGACATGGTAATGGGTTACCCTCTCCAGCGCCTTCTAGTGGGTCATCCTCTTTGGTTGCTTGAAGAAAGAACGCCGCTCGCGCAGGGAGTTCGTGCCTTGTCGTGACTGTCACCATTACTCATTGTCGTTGAGTGCTGTCTATTAAACACCTTAACAGCCTGAAAGCTTTCGCCTGCGTTTCCCTGAGCGAACGAGAGGTGGCTTTGCAGTCGAATATCAGAGGGGGGGGGGGACCATTGCGCACCACCGGCTCCCTTACAATATGCAGCCACCCGATGCCCCACTGGTAATGTGGCGCCTTCTATGGTCGACAAGAAGCTCTAAGCGGGCACGTTCATTGCCTCAAAGATCGCGCCGAAACGGAATCAATCCGCGAGGCCAGGGCTGGTTTCGCCGCCTACATTTAGAGCGAACTTCAAATTTGATACCGAGGGACGAAGGCATGGAGGTTTGACACGCGAGAGCTACACTAGCAACGTAAAATTTTACGGGCGTTTTGAAGCTGTAAAAGCATAGATAATCGTTCTTCCGGAGATGTTGACAAGCTTGAAAAATTCGCAAGAACTTTCTTGATATATGGAAGAAAAGTATAGAACATAAAAGAGGGCATGAAAAACTTGTTTTAAAAGTTTCGGCGAGATGTTGACATTCGACAATAAAAATAGTCCTTTTTTATTCTCTCAGGCCTCCTTCGTAGCTTGCATTTCTCATCGACCGAGCGTAGAAGTTGTGCTGTCTTACTCAGTTGATAAGGATCAACGGTTCCGCATCCGAAATGATGAAAAGAGTAGGTGAAGCATGCGGGCCTCTTTGGACCCATGGTATAGTGGCAAAGGAGCAGTCCTAATCATGTTGTCTTGTTGGATGCGTTTTAAACCACTTAGCGCAAGCAAATTAGAGCTAAGTTGTATATCGCTAGGTTCCGGCGAATTGGGCCCACGGACAAAAGACGCGCAGAATAGCAATTTTCGGCGAACCGATTAACTCGTGTAATTCAGCGTTTTTTTGCGTCGAAAACATGAACATGGCGTAAAAGTATGCATAAGGGTGTTTCATTTCGCCGATATGGCCGAATGGCGCTAACAATTACGCCTCAATGACAAAACGACTTGCGAACGTCGTGCCCTTTTTGCGATTTCGAAACATCGGGGTTTCTTATGTTCTACAGGGGCTCATTTTGAGACCGCCGTCGGCCGCCGTTGATGAGATAATATGCGTCATGCGCAAGAGAAAACTGGATCTTTGAGCATATGTCTCTTGATTCGCTCAATATAGTCAATAATGATAATATATGAATTCAATATAATAATAATCCCTTTACCAGGCCCACCATAGACACAGCTTCGCTGGCTTTTATCTTCACAATAGTGGAAGGGCTCGGAAGTTTCTTTCTAACCTGCTTTTGACAATTCTTGGCGAAAAAGTTCCTCAATGCGAATTATTGAAATGGAGGTCAAACAATTTTTTCTAGGCTCGTGTTCAAACATGGGATGTCTTGAACTTATTTTATTGCTCGCATATATTGGCCACAAGGTCATCTCCCAAAAGTTTATAGATTGAGCCTTTTCTGTATAAGCAATTCAACGTAAACTGATTGTTGCCTTTATGAACGTCAGTTAGATGAACATCTACACAAATGTTGTAAATACCCACAACACCGAAGAGCCAGTGTGGTGAAATTCATACTCAACGAAGACACCTTAGCGCATTTTTTGTTCTCGTAATTCTTACAAAACAGAGATGTTTCCTGCTAAATAAACGCAATTAACTGATGCTGCTCAACGCGTTCTGAGAGTTTTAGAGGTTTTAAATATCCCACTCACATAAAATATGTTGGCGCAAGGCAGACAACCGATCACCGTGGAGTATGATAGCATGAAGGGTTTCATGGTAGCAAGGAGTCAAGGAAAAGAAGGAAATTCGCTTGAGTGTTTCTTTGTCAGAATGACGAAAAGGAAAGCCAAGCTGCTCCCTTGCGCAGAAAAGCTAGTGGATGAATTTTTCTAAAAATGCCTCCTCCGTTTATCCCTTCTTAGTTACTACGAGAAGACACTCGAAAATAGCTGCAAGACTGGAAATGATGTCGAGTATAATAATAATTGTTGGGCTTTTACGTCTAAAAAATACGATGTGATCATAGAGACGCCGTCGTGCTCCGGGAATTTCGACAACTTTGGGTGCTTTAACGTGCACTTAAATAAGCACACGGGCCCCTCACATTTTGCCTCCATCGAATAACGGCCGCCGCGGCCGGGATTTGATCCCGCGGCCTTCGGGTCAGCAGTCGACCACCATAACCACGCGACCACCACCGCGGGTGGCTATATGATATCTAAAAACGCAGGCAAGCAGTAGCCAGTCAAAAGCTTAGAGCCTTTCCGACCATGTGTGAAGAAGGAAGACCAGCGAAGCTGTTGGGCCTGTACTGCATGACCTGGATTTGGGGACGTGTGCATGTAGCGCAATCTCTCGACGGCAGCAGTGCCCGCAGCGGTGGCCGGCCATAACTGAAGGGGATATATGCGCAACAAATTATGTCTGACGAAAAAAGTCAGTTACGAAAATGGACTCCAGCTTCAATACAGCAGAGCCTTACAAGAACATTCTGGTAAAATTGCAGTGTCGCACTACAAATCGCATGGCTTCCCTGAGTGTGTAATACTTTATAATGCGGCCCCATGGGTTTATAGTGGGCAGTGTTCAACGGTCCTGGGGAGACACACGCTTTGCAGTGCGATACTGCAATTTTACCAGAATGTTCCAGCGGGTCTCTGTTGTATCGAACCTGGATTCCATTTCATAACTAGCTTTTTTCGTCAAATATCATTTTTTTTCTCGCCTATTTCCCATTCAGTTACGGCAGGATGCCGTTGAGGCTGCCGAGAGGTGGCACCGCTTACAGATGTCCCCAAATACTGGGAATGTTTGGAACTGTAATGGGACAATATTTGGCTTAATTTTGAAAATAGAGAGACATACAGTGAACATTCAGAGTTGATTTCGTTTATTTCGGCACACACGTCTTATTAAAGACGGCTGCGCCAATCGCAGCACGCACTAGCGCGGACGCGCTAATGCGTGCTGCGATGAGCTACGTAATAAAATGAAGAAGCAAAACCTAAGGTACTGCGAAAAGCGCGGTGTAATGCACGCTTTTCACAATCCCAAGTTTGAAAATGCTGCTAGACTGGCGTTTCATACGACCCCACGAGATGGCGAGACTTGTCGGCCTAAATATGGGTGCCTGGAAGTCAGTGCCGCCTCCTCCGAGAGCCGCGTGGTGACACTCTTTATCCATGTCAGCGCCATATTGGGTCGAAGTCATTGACGCGGACGCCACCTCTTCTTAAGGGGACGTGCAAACATGATCATAGACACACGCGTAAAGGTGAAGAAATAACAAGCTTTAATAAGAACAATGATCTCAAACAACATATTCAAGGCGTCCAATTATTAACAGGCATCCGACGTGGCCTTCGACCAAGTTCTTGTTGGTCATTATGTTGGTGTTAATAAGGTGAAAGCGGAGGATGGACATCACAGATCGCCAAAATTCGTGACGCAGTCATGACGTCACATGGTGACGTCGTCACGTGACATCATTGCTTGGTCAAAGGTGAGCCGAGCCCAGCGGGAGGGCGAAAGAAGGTGAAGAGCAGAAAGTTTACAATGCGTCCGATCCTGCTGCCGGCACGAGACGAGCCGAGCATGCGAGGGAGGGAGAGGAGAGGCTTGCTGCCGGCACGAGACGAGCCGAGCATGCGCAGTGAGGGTGTGGACGGCGGCCGACGCCGCAGGTGCGACTAAGAAATGCTCCGCATTAAAAAAAAAACTACTTGGTTTGCTGTACCGTTTTCCAAAACGAGGTATGACAAACCTTACAAACGTCTATGTTCCTATTAAATGCGAAGCATTTCTTAGCGAACTTCTGCGACTTTGAGCGTATCTATCTATCTATCTATCTATCTATCTATCTATCTATCTATCTATCTATCTATCTATCTATCTATCTATCTATCTATCTATCTATCTATCTATCTATCTATCTATCTATCTATCTATCTATCTATCTATCTATCTATCTATCTATCTATCTATCTATCTATCTATCTATCTATCTATCTAGCCGCCTACGACTTTGGGTTCTCCTGGCCGTTTCGTTAATCGGATGTATACCAAAATTGGTAACATGATCGTATTACGATCATGTATCGTATTACGAATTGATAACATGATCGTATTACGAGCATAAATGACAGGTCATAACATGAAAATCATGACATGCATGTCATGAACAGTATGATTTACATTCCACGGCCTTGGGGCTCTTGCGGTCGTTCCGTTAATTTAATAAATACCAAAATTGGTATGGTGTGACAAGAGTTCATGACGAACATAATGACAGGTCCTAACGTGCAAATCATGACACGCATGTCATGTGCAGCATGATTTACATGACATGATCTCGGGCCGCTCGCGGCCGTTTAAATGAATGGATATATAGGAAAACTGGTATGACGAGACATTTCTGTATAACAAACATAACTGACACGTGGTAACATGAAAATTATGAAATGCATGTCATGTGCGAGATGATTTACATACCACGCTCATGGCGCACTCGAGGCCGTTTCGCTAGATTGATATGCACCAAAATTGGTATTGCGCGTTGTGACTGCATGAAGAACATGAATAACAGGTGGTAACATGAAAACCATGACATGCATGTCATGTATGTCAGGATTTACATGTCACGCTCATTGTGAATTCGCGGCCGTTTCACTTGCTTGCTATACACCAAAATTGTTATTGCGTGACCCGACTGTATGACGAACGTCACTGAGAGGTGGTAACATGAAAAATCATGACATGCAAGTCATGTACGACATGATTTGCTTATGGCGCGCTCGCCGCCGTTTCGCTAGATTGATATACACCAAAACTGGCATTGCGCGCTGTTACTGCATGAAGAACATAGCTGTTAATAACATGAAAACCATGACATGCCTATCATGTATGTCATGCTTTACATGCCACGCTCATGGGGCATTCGCGGCAGTTTCGCTAGCTCTACATGCACCAAAATTGGTATTGCGTGACGCGACTGTATGACGAACGTAAAAGAGAGGTGGAAACATGAAAATCATGACATGCAAGTCATGTAGGACATGGTTTGCTTATGGTGCATTCGCGGTCGTATCGCTAGCTTGATATACACTAAAATTGGTATTGCGCGACGCGACTGTATGACGAACGTACATGAAAGGTGATAACATGAAAATCATGACATGCAAGTCATGTACGACATGAATTGCTCATGGTGCGCTCGCGGCCGTTTCGCTAGATTGATATGCACCAAAATTGGTATTGCGCGACGTTACTGTATGAAGAACATGAACAAAAATTGCTAACATGAAAACCATGACATGCATGTCGTGTATGTCATGATTTACATGCCACGCTCATGGTGCATTCGCGGCCGTTTCGCTAGCTTGATATACACCAAAATTGGTATTGCGTGACGCGACTGCATGACGAACGTAAACGAGAGGTGGTAACATGAAAATAATGATATGCAAGTCATGTTCGACTTGATTTGCTCATGGTGCATTCGCGGCCGTTTCGCTAGCTTGATATACACGAAAATTGGTATTGCGCGACGTGACTGTATGATAGCCATAAATGCCAGGTGGGATATTGAAAATCATGATATGCATGTCATTTACGGCGTGATTTACATGCCACACTCATTGTCCGATCGCGGCCGTTTCGCTACATTGATATACAACAAAATTTGTACTGCGCGACGCGACTGTATCAAGAATATAAGTGACAGGTGCTAATATGAAAAGCATGATATGCATGTCATGTATGGTATGATTTACATGCCATACTCATGGTGCACTCGCGGCCATTTCGCTCGTTTGATATACACCAAAATTGGTATTGCGCAATGTGACTGTATGACGAGCATAAATGACAGGTCCTTACATGCGAATCATGTTATGCATGTCATGTACGGCATGATTTACATGACACTGTCATGGTGCGCTTCCGGCCGTTTTGTTAACTGGATATATACCAAAACTGGTATGGCATGACACAAGTGCGTGACGAATATAAACAACAGGTCATGCATTGTACACACCAGAATATACGTCTTATAGCATGGCATATACCAGATTGAGGATGCATGCGTGCATGGCAGACATGCGATATATGGTGAACTAGATGGCATGGCATCAATGATTTCATTTGGCTCAAAGTCAAACAAGGCAATGTATGCAGCTCTTTGCTGGCTGCTTCGCTATACATCGATTTCCACAGTGCGTGGGATCTGCCGGATTTTTATTTTTAACCAACTATCCGACAGTGCGTATTCTGCAACCACAACGCACTTTACTAAATATGCTAAAGTCACTGTAAAGCTGCATCATTTATGCTACTATTTCGTTTTCACGGCTAGTTGGAATACCGAAGTTTCCATGCACTTAAAGTAAATAGGAAAAACTCGCCAACAGAGAAAAAGTATTTTTACTGTTCTTTTGTCTTTCTGCGTCTGCGTGTTTTCCTATTTCTCTTAAGCGCTGGAAATGCATCTAGCTTTAATATTGTTTGCTGTACTCAGGCATGTGCGCTTGCGGACAGACAGGGTGGGACTTCAGAAGCATTTCTACCATAAGAAAAACTGAAACGGCACACAGTGCACCGCAAACAAAATGCAAGCTATCGGCCATTCTAGGCGTCGTAACCATGCGATGACTGCGCACATGGTGAAAAAGAAATGTAGTCACAAAGCGAAACCGCAAAGTCAGCGTGTCTCTGACACAAAGGCCCACTTAGAGACTTATGAGTATGCATTTTCTTCTTAAAAATGCAGAAATCCACAATTCCTTTAGGCTAAATGCGCATTTTAAGATGAAGATTTATTTTGGAGTTTGACAGGTCGCGTGAGGAGCTGCACACTTTGTTGATGCTTTGGCTGCTGCTTCTGATGATTAATTATATCTCAGCCCTTTATAATGGGCTGGCCGATTTCGGCCACACACCCACTCGTTAAGCTGTTTACAATGGTGCGACGCCTTGCCCAATTCGACGCTACTGCCAAGGAGTGTTGCATTTGTTATCCCGACATGACGACTGTATGGAGCCTTTTATATTTATTCGATTTTTATTAGGCTAGCTAAGGTCACGTGGGCTTCTGCGCCACATGCCGAGTTTTTCAAGGCCAGCGTCTTACGATGCACGAAAGACTTGCGCCTGCATGACTGCAAGCTTTATTAGTCTTTTCTTTAGGCTTGACTAATGTTAGCTAGGTCACCTTATAAAAATTACAGCGCTATTTTGAGGCCTATAAGTAACTTTTTATTCCAACGGCCGCTACCTTTCCTAACGCAATTAACCTAACGCCATAATGCAATATTATAATTAACCACGTGAAAGTAACGTTCTACCGGACACCGGTTACTACACTGTTTCTGTAATGTCGATGTCACTCACGTTACCTTCCTATCTAACAAAATTCAGAACATGACAACCACAATAATGTTGCGTATATTCAAACGCTTCATTACGAACGGGACTTCTAAATGCGAAATGCGCCCTTTATCAACGTTGCCATGACCTTGACTGTCGCCACTGCGTATTGTCGCCGAGTGCCTTCAAATAAACGCCTTAACAAAACAAAGAGTCTACAACCGACCCCTGCCAGCACTCTTTGCCAATCGTATAGCGTGGCAGCATTTACGGTGCGATAGGGTTGCATTACCAACTGGGGCAAATATTTCTGCTTGCCATCATCAACAGCAAGCTGAACAAGCACGCTTTGTTATTGACATACGTTATAGACATGTTTTGTCATTACCGATACCTTAAAGCTGCGATGATTCTGCTTGCGTACTTGTGGAAAAAACAGCACACGGGATTCGTAGCGGCCACTACATTAGCCAAGCCGAGACATTTTGCGGGCACAGGGAGCACGAACAGCAAGAAGCCAGGCACTATTGTCCTGCATGCGGCGCGGCAGTCGACTGATAAATGGACGTCACGGCATCGTTAGAAATTTGCACACATCAATTTGCGAGAAAGGACGAGTAGCGGAGAAATTATATGTTCTAGTACTTTAACGACCGTGACACTTTGGTCCGTAAGGTGTCCAAGAACATATGCGTAGGAAAGGTGCCCGCAAAATATAAACGCTGAACCATTACAGCACCTGTACTGAAGGCGGCAGAGAGCACGTTGCCAAAAAGTATGTACATAAGGATTTATTGCACGAGAAGGCACGCTGTCGGCGTGAAACCAGCTCGTTTTATTTTTTTCACAGGCGTGGACTTATTGGCGGTGGTTCCACATCGGCCGCGGCGGCAGGCAGCACACGCCCGCTTGAGGATCCCTGAGCGAAGGGAAGTCAGGGCGTCGAGTGTGGATAATCGACCCAATCTAGGAGGGGCGGCTTATCGGGTATGACCGCTTGCTCCAAAGCTGTCAAGTCCGCGTCAGTATCTGGAAGGTGGTTCGCAGTTGCTTGCTGCTTCACCTGCGGTAATAGAATGAAACGAACACGTTTAGCCGGCGCAAGAGACGCGAATTGAAGTTGAACCAAGCACTGCGATTTCATTTGTTTCTTCCTAGACATGTGACCAGTTGGAGCTCCTATACGATAAATTTCTTTGCGTAGTGTATCACTATATTGTGCATCATAGCGATGCATATTTGTAACCCGCGGTGGTGTACCGGTTACGGTTCTCGGCTGCTGACCCGGAGGTCACGGGTTCGATCCCGGTCGCGGCGGTCACATTTCAATGGATAATATAATATCTGAGGTTTTACGTCCCAAAACCACGATATGATTAGGAGGGCGTCGTAGTGTGGAGGGCTCCGGAAATTTTCACCACCTGGGGTTCTTTAACATGCACCTAAATTTAAGTACACGGGCATCGAACGTTTTCGTCTCCATCGAAAATGCAGCCGCCGCGGCCGGGATTTGATCCCGCGACCTTCGGGTCAGCAGTCGAGCGCCGTATAACCGCTAGACCACCGTGGCGGGGCCCATTTCAATGGAGGCGAAATGCTAGAAGCCAGTGTACTGTGCGATGTCAGTGCACGTTAAACACCGAATGATCGAATTTCCGGAGCCCTCCACTATGGCGTCCCTCATTATCATATGGTGGTTTTGTGACGTAAAACCCAATATTTTGAAATGATTAGCGACGCTTATTGTAGTGCTTTTCTTGAGTGCTATAAATTCTAATTTTTAAATGTGTAACAATGTACTGCAACATTGTCTCTCGCTAAATGTAATAGATATCCATTTTGTTTATAAATACTGTGGTCATGTGAAAAAGAAGCGTTTCTTTGCATGCTTCACTTTACAGTCACACTGAAATTGTGTATTATAATGAATACATGCTGAATGTATGCATGTATGCTGATTGTAGGTCTACAGCTGCGATTCGAGGGTCTTCTGGCACATCCGAGCTGCATAGCGAAACTTTTCTCCAGAAGGACCCCCGACAATTTCGTTGGAAAATGAAAACATTTCCGATTCATTTCAGATTCTTATTACGAAATCGGGCATACAGATACAAACTGCTGAAATAGTTTCTAGAGGTGAGCGGTGTATAAATTTTTGCTCATGGCGTTTTCTATAGTGGCCGTAGCACGTTGGTCTGTGGGGTGTCTTCGAACAAAACGGTGGCGACAAGGTGTGCAGTGAGCGTCTTACGCATGTCAGATATACGCGCAAATGTAAGCAAAAGCTGGGAGGGCGCTTGCGCCTTAGACTTCAGGAGTAGAACACGATAGGCCTAATCGGGCCCCGTCCGCATCGTCCTCCTAATGGCTAACCTGTCTTCGCGTCTCGGTAGACACCTCAGTAGTGCTGTTAGGAAAGGAACGGCTGTGCGCGTAATATTAACAGTCTCAAACTATCCTAGGATGCCTACTGCAAGTACAGTTGTAAATTATGGCGTAGTGGAATACGTCGTGACTCTTTTTGCGAATTGGCGATGTTCCCACTACGGCCCGTATTCTGAAACACTCCTTATCTCAGACCATTTCCTTACCTTACGTGAGGAGCCCTTCATGCCTCCTTATCTTAAGGAGCTCCTTGAGGGAGCCAGCGTATTCTAAAAGCTTCCTTCAACCTTCCTTTCCTAAGGGCCGCGTCAGTAAGGTAAGGCGCGTGTTTCACAAGTCTGGGATCGAGAGTACGTGTGAAATACGGACTAAACGTCCGTTTTCAAGCAAGAGTAAGGAATATTTTTTAGGCATAACGATGAATAATAACGTGTACACTGCTCTTGTGGGAAATACTGACTAAACGTCCGTTTTCAAGCAAGAATTAAGGAACATTTTTTGTGCACAATGATGAATGTGTACACTGCTTTTTCGCGATATGGGTGCACAGCCTTTTCCATTTACTTAACTTTCGCCTGTTGCAGAAGACAAAACCAGGATGGTCGAGCAACCTTGGAGCTCATTGCGTTCATTGGTGCATTTCAACGGCCTGTTATGTGGGAGCGAGTAATAAAGATCGTTTAAAGAATTGAAGACGTGGGTGAAATTGATTTTCATAACCGAGCAGAGTTAAGCTTGTGAAATCTCCCTAGTAAGGAGCGTTTCAGAATACGTGAAAAGGCGTCCTCAAGCAGTTAAGGCTCCCTCACTGAGGTAAGGAGCGTTTCAGAATACGGGCCTACGTGTCTGTAAGGCAACGCGCGCACCTGCGCCACTGCATACTTTGTTGATGCTGTTCCGATGATGATGAATACTTATGCCTGTGCGCTTTCTAATTCGCAAGTCTTTAAAACCATAGAGTTTCCTAAAGTTAACTAGAGGGGCCTCTGGCGCTGCGATCGTTCAGGCACCACGGGAATGATGGGTAGTACACGGATTTGCCTAATCTTCGTGCTTACGGCTTCGAACGTACTTGTGGCTTTGTTTATTGCTGTGTTTTGGCGTTTGTTTCGGATAAAAGAATGGACTGTTGTGAACTTCGTCACTGTTATATCGTGCATAATGATTAGGACAGCATTAGCGAAGACATCACTGTTTATTCTATCTTCTTCCTTCTCCCTGAGGCGGCCGCCAAGCGCGTGCCATCTCACAGCGCCGTCGTCGGTAGCGACGCCTTATATAACATATCCCCTTTTGCAAAAAAAAAAACAAAAAAAAACACAGTTCTCCTTTACTGTCTAACATAGTCCTTCAACTTCTTCGGAGTCTTCTTCTTACGTGCGCTTCTTCTTACGCACGCATCACATCCTGACAGGTTAGGGGAAACTTGTGTGCTCTCTGCCGCATATGCTCCAGGGTCTGCATTTTCACGGCTATCCACTCCTGATGTGTCAGGTTGTGATGCACTAGATGACTGATTAGATGTTGGTGACCAGTTCATGACAGCAGAGGTGCCGGATTTCATCTTGTTGACAGCTCCATGGTGAACAGCGGCTAACTTCGATGCGTTCCACACTCGCCCATCTTCCAACAGATACGAGGCTGGTCCACGTTTTTCAATTATCTTCTTGGGCGCGGAGAATTGTGGAGACAGCTTGCCATGAACTGTGGATAACTTAAAGGAGTCCTGACACAAAAGTTTTCGCCCTGCGTTTTTTTGCTGCAATGTGTTGCTGGGGGCCTGTTAGTCATAACACGGCACATCGTTTGCTGCAGCGCGCGACAGATAATTAATTACAAGCTCCTCATTACCGACACAGCCTCAGTTTTGGTTTGACAGAGCTCCAAAAACGACAAGCCGCCGCGTGCAACTATCACCACCTAGCGAGTGAAACGCTCGGTCACGTGAGCACACAAAACAGTGACGCATTTCCCCGCGGTCTGTCGTCGCCGGGCTCATCGTCGTCTGATGTCGACGGTTTTCTTGCGGCGGGGATGGAAGGAATTTTCGACGTGGCGAATCACTTCAGGTTTGACCCGCTGGCGAGGAGCGATTCGTCGGGAAGCGCGTCAAAACAGAAATGGCGGCTACGACGTCATCATAACTTGTACCGGCTGCAACGGTTACGTAGGGGAAGTATGGGGGTCACCTCGGGTCACCTCCGAGGGTGTCAATGCAATAGGTGCGGCCTATAATGCTGGATCGCGCTCGCGAACTTCAAAATTCATATAAAATACCTTCCAAGCTTTATTCGCTGTCGATATTTTGGAGATGGTACACGCACGTACACGGGAATCGATCCAGCAGGCTATCTCGGCCGCGAAAATTTGTGTCAGTACCCCTTTAACCCGTACGTAATCACCAACGACGAAGCTGGGTACCTTGGCTCCACGTTTTTCATCGGTGTAGCTCTTCGACATCCTTTGCTTGTTTCTTACGCGCTCTCGCAACTGCTCAATCGCCCTTGACGGGTCCGCGCTGAAGCATTTGTGTGGCAATCCCACGATGTCGAGTCTTGTGCGAGGTTGGCGTCCATGAAGAAGAACAGCGGGTGCCACACCAGTAGTCGCGTGAGGCGTACAGCGATATACTTGCAGGTAATCAAGCATGGCTGTTCTTATATCACGGCGTTCAAACAAGGCTAGTTGAATATATGACTTCAGCACCCTATTAAACCTTTCCACCAAGCCGTTAGCTTGCGGGTAATACACCGAAGAGTTGTAATGCGTTATTCCGCGTTCTGTGAGAAATTCTTCAAAGCTTGCTGAAGAAAACTGTGGTCCATGATTGGATACGAGACCACGTGGGTATCCTTCTCGTGCAAAAAGTTCAAGTAGAAACTTCTTTACTGTAGAAGTGGTCGCATCTCGTACGAAAGCCACTTCGGGCCACTTGCTGTGATAGTCAATAACAGTAATGGCAAATCGGCAGTCGGCTGAAGCTTGCGTGAAGGGTCCCACGATGTCGATAGCAATCTTTTCCCAGGCTCTGTCAGGAAGAGGAACGGGTTGCATCGGCGCTGCAGAGGTACGTGCAGACTTGTCACAAGACTGGCAAATCACACACGTGCGCACAAGTTCTTCAATGTGGCTATCCATGCATGGCCACCAATAGGACTCTCTCAGGCGCGCTTTGGTACGACTAATGCCTGGGTGTGACTCGTGGGCCAGATCCATAAGACGCCGTGTCACAGTCGCAGGCACGACAATCCTGTCACCCCGGCACAGTATATCACTGACGACAGAGAGTTCAGCTCTCACGTAAAAGTAAGGCAGCAACTCTTTTGACAATGCTTTCTTGTCAGGCCAAGAAGTAGTCGTGAAGTGCTTAACTTCGCAAATAACCTGATCATTGGCACTTGCTTCTTGAAGTTCTTGCATGGTAACTACTGGAGACAAAAGACATATAAATTCTTCTTCGGATGTATCGCGGATTGAACTCTGTACGGGTAACCTGGAGAGCGCGTCGGCCACGACGTTTTCGCTGCCCTTCCTGTATTCAACGGTATAGTTGTAGCAGAGCAACCGTGAGGACCAGCGCGCAATCCTTAATGGTCGGTGACCAGTGCCTTTCGTCGAAAGGAGCGTAACCAAAGCCGCGTGATCTGTTCGTAAGATGAAAGGTCGTCCCCACAAGTAAACGTGCCAGTGTTCGCAAGCCCAGACGCAGGCAAGGGCCTCACGTTCGCCGACTGAATATTTCCGTTCATGCGGTTGAAGTGTGCGTGAGGCAAATGCGACCGTTTGCAGCGAGGTTCCGTTATCCTGCTGAAGTACAGCACCTAGTCCATATCCGGATGCATCAGTTGTAACGTACACAGGTAAGTGAGGATCAAAAACATGAAGAACTTCGCAAGATGTAAGCAGAGATTTCAGCCGCTCCAAACTGCTGTTTGCTGCCGCACTCCAAACGAAAGGCGCATTTCCCCGAAGCAAGGCACGCATTGGCTCGACAACATCAGAAAAATGAGGGATGAACTTGGAGTAGAAGCCTGCAAGTCCCAGCAGCGAGCGAAGTTCGTTTATGGTTGTAGGTGATGGTGCCTTGGTTATCGCCTCAATGGATGACATCAACGGAAATAATCCTCTGGCGGTGACAACGTGGCCTAGAAAAGTCAACTCTGCTACGTCAAAAACACATTTGTGGTTGAGCCTGAGGCCAGCATCAGAAAGACGTTTCAAAACAGCGCGCAAATTACCCAAATGATCCTCTCGGGAGTGCCCATACACGATGATGTCATCAATGTAGAATAGGACACATTTGCACCCTTTCAGGATCATATGCATCATTTTCTGAAACGCTGAGGGCGCCGATGCCAGTCCGAAACAAACCCTCTTGAAGCGAAATAGTCCGTCATGCGTTATGAACGTGGTAAGGTCACGGCTCTCTGGACTGAGCGGTAACTGGTGGTATGCAGAAGCTAAATCTAGCTTCGAGAAGCGCTGTGCCCCAGCCAAGCTGTTCAGGAGTTTCCTCAGTTTGCGGCAAAGGAAAACTGTCGACTACTACAGCTTTGTTTGGCTCCCGTAGGTCAACGCACATGCGAATCGAGCCATCTTTTTTTCTGGCTACGACAATAGGTGAGACCCACTCTGAAGAGTCGACGCGCTCAATGATGCCCTGAGCTTCCAATTTCTGAACTTCGGCCGAGACTTGCTCGCGAATGACGAGTGGTAGTCGTCTCAACTTGCTGGCCACCGGTTGGACAGACGCGCGAACTTTGACCTTGTGAGTAAAACCTTTCACAGTTCCCAGCTCTTTTGCAAATAGGTGCTCAAACTCGGACCGTAATTCCGGAGGTAGCACAGGAGTTTCTTGCGTCATTAGAAGACACCTGAGAGGCGACCCTTGAATCTTCATATCCAGAGCCGCGATGCCATCTAGTCCAAGAATGGTTGTTCCTCCAGGCACAACGTAAAGTAGGACAGAAGTGCATCGGCCATGGAATGAGGCCGTAGCAATGAAACATCCTTGTATAGGAATTGCTGACTTAGAATAATCGAGGAGCTGGACGGACGTAGACATCAGTGGATACGCTTTGGAAAGTGGCGTTGGTAAAGTTCTTCGGCCAAGATCGAAACCGATGATCCTGTGTCGATCAAGAATGACACAGAAATTCCTTCAATTTCCAACGCTGCGTAAATTCCCTTTTTACGGCTCCAGATTTGACAGACACTTAGGTGGTCGTCTGGGTCAGCTGTGTCGTTATCTTCGGCGACATGCTGAACATGTTTCTCACACTTTCGTAGCGACTTGCACACCTTTTCAAAATGGCCCATTTCTCACACTTTCGACACTTATGTGCCTTGGCCTTGCACTGCGAGCTATTTGCAAGGTGGGCCGTAGAACCACACCGGTAGCATTCCTGCTCTTTCTGAGATCTGCGACACTGACTTTGCATGTCATAGCAAGTACACGTGCTACAATGCCTTTCTCTCTGATATGAAATATTAGCATCTTTTACACGATGAACTTGTGATTCATTTTGTGCAAGTTCTCTTGCTTCTCTAGTCGCTTGATCGTGCTGTTTCGCAATGGTAAGAGCCCTAGAAAGCGTGAGAGACTCTTCCAGCAGAAGGCGTTCACGTAAATACCCACTTGTAGTTTTCTCAATGAGCTGGTCGCGTATCATGTCGTCCGCCAGGCCACCGAAATTGCATGCTCCTACGAGACTTCTCAGCGCGGTGACGTAATCAGCCGCAGTCTCACCTGGGGCTTGCGTACGTCGACGGAAACGGTGACGCGCTGCAGTGACGTTCACCGTGCTCTTGAAGTGACCTTCCAGCGTCGCGATGGCGTGGTCGAAGTCATCCGGGCTTGGAGACGACGCTAATGTTCCTCCCGCAGCGCTTGCAGCCATAAGGCATGGGTCGTCCGTTGTCGTCGGTGTCTGGAAAATGCGCTGTCCTTCCAATCCCAAGCAGTTGAGCAGGATCGCCTTCCGACGAATAGCAGGTAGATCGGAGGCGCCCGAAGCAATCATGTAGTTCTTGAATGCCTGAATCCATTGCTCCCATGGGATGTCCTGGTGTCCAGGTGAAGACAGGAACGGAGGTGGCGGTTGTAGCCCCCAAGTACTCATCGTGGAGGAAGTCTCAGCTGAGTGTCAAGCCGGTAGCACATGGGTAGGTGAATCTTCGTCGCCAAAATATGTTATATCGTGCATAATGATTAGGACAGCATTAGCGAAGACATCACTGTTTATTCTATCTTCTTCCTTCTCCCTGAGGCGGCCGCCAAGCGCGTGCCATCTCACAGCGCCGTCGTCGGTAGCGACGCCTTATATAACAGTCACCAGATTTGAATTGGTGAGCCTAAAAAGGTTAAAGTGGTAACGTGGAACTGCTAACTTTTGCTGAACTTCGTTTTGCGACAAAGCGGACGCAGGCGACGCGGAGCCGAACGGAGCCGAAAGAACGAACTTTAGAGAAATCCGCGTACTACCCATCATTCCCATGCTGGCTGAAGCGCCATGCGTTGCAGCTCCCATAGACACTAGCGCCAGAGTTCCCTCTAATAAGTATTGTGGGAAAATATGTTTAAAACCAAACACTCGTTGCGCAATTCACATGTTTGGAAGCCTCTGGTAGAACATCTGCTTGCCACTCGGAAGTGCTGGGTTGGATTTGCACTCGAACAGAACATTATTATTATTTATTTGCATCTATATCACTACAGGCGTCAGTGCCTACGGCAACTCCCTGCAAGGTGATTCTCCGAGCGGTGGGCATACAGCACACGCTTGTGCCTAAAAATTATTCTACCAGCTTTATACGATTCTGTAACAACCAATAATACCAATTTGTGGCTGAATATTGCCTTATAGTTTGTAGTGGTAAACCCGCCGCGGTGGTCTAGTGATTACGGTACTTGACTGCTCAGCCGAAGGTCGCTGGATTCAAACCCTACCGCGGCGACAGCGTTTCGATAGAGGTGGATTACTAGAAGCTTGGACGCTTAGATTTAGGTGCACGTTAAAGAACTCCAGGTGGTAGAAATTTCCGGAGCCCTCCGCTACGGCGTCTCATTATCATATCGTGGTTTTGGAAGTAAAACCCCAACACTTAGTGTTATAGTTCGCAGTGGTAGTGCATGCGCATATAAAATTTTTACTTTCACGGGTTCACAAAAGTAGGATAGTTCAAAACGATGCGAGTGCCTATGCATACGTTCTTCACACATAGTGTGGTCTTTAGCAATGTTGGTAATACCATACCCTTCACGTCACGGCATCAGCGTGGCCGCTACAGATACCATTATATAATACACACTGGGTCCCTTATGAATTCGCCTAAGCTGACTCGAAGGCGAAATCCATCTTCTCAGCCCTCCTCCGCCCCCATAGCTTTCTGCACCTAGCGTGGATTCGCACTGCCTCCAGCATCGGCCCAGTTTTGGCCAAGAGACGATGCCACGTGATGACGTCAGGTGACGTCACGTTGCGACGTAATGATGACGTCATGATAACGTCACAAATTTCGGCCATATTGTGACGTCATGATGAAGTCACGTGGTGACATCAGATGATTTTTTGCATCACTTATGTCACCGACGCCGTGGGATGCCGACGCCGACGATCAGTTTTCGCTTCTCAGGCATCTGAGGCTTTCGCCTCAAAGGGTAGTAACAAAGGTAACTCTAGCTTTTACTACCCCCTTGGCAGATTTACTACAACTAGCTAGCGTTTGCACTTGTCGAAAACGTCAAATGTGCCTCACCTATTCAATGTGTGCTACCCTAAGGCAGATCTATACAGGGTGTTTCAGCTAAAAAGCACCAAGTAATAAAAAATTAAACATAGGCGCTACGCATCTGCAATTAGTGCGTAATTTTATGAGCCATATAGGGCACGTCAGAACATTTTTTTCAGTCCGCCAAGCTCGGCAATTAACAAAGATTGCTTAATGAACTTTTTTAAATAATAACTCTAGAGAACAGTTTTCAATACAAAAGTTGTAGCGCTTGTTCAGAAACATTGATTTTTTTCAATCTGTGGTAAGATAACTCCCCTGCTTGATTTTTTTCCGGCCTTTCTTTGAAGCGCGCGGATTTTAAAAATACCACGTGACTGCCGCCAAACGCGTGGCGCTTTCAGTGCCCTCAAATGTAGGTTGAACGAATTATCAAAGGCTGCTTCGTGCACGAAGATCGGTGTAACAGGTTATCGGTGACTGCGATGGACGTTAAGCGACAAAATGAGCATACCGTTTCAACAACAACAAATAAATATTCTTCAACAAAAAAGCGGCAGCCACGGAGCAAATGCTACATGAGACCGTAGGTAGCATTTGATGTAGGGTAGGCATTTTTTTTTCTTTTTTCGCACCAATGAAGAAACACATTGGAAGGGGCGAGGGTGACAGCGTGGTGCAGGACCGAGATAAAAGATGCACTCACACGTGACGGCCGCTCTTTCGTAGATCTTGTTTTTTGTTTTGGATGGTACGCCTCTATCATTTAGCGTCCATCGCAGTCACCGACAGCCTGCTCAATCGACCTTCGTGCACGGAGCAGCCTTTGATAATTCGTTCAACTTACATTTGAGGGCACTAAAAGCGCCGCGCTTTAGGCGGCAGTCACGTGCTATTTTTTAAAATTCGCGCGCTTTAAAGGAACGCCGGAAAAAAATTAAGGAGGGGAGTTATCTTAGCATAAATTTAAAAATTCGATGTTTCTGAACAAGCGCTACAAGTTTTGTAGTGGAAACTTTTCTCTAGAGTTACTGTTTAAAAAGTTCATTAAGCAATCTTTGTTAATTACCGAGCTTGGCGGATTTGAAAAATGTTCTGATGTGCTCTATATGGCTCAGAACAATACTGCACTAATTGGAGATGCGTAGCACCTATGTTTAATTTTTTATTACTTGGTGCTTTTTTAGCTGAAACACCCTGTATATATCCAATGGTATCTAAGGATGATCTTGTGCTGCGCATTTAGCAGATCATATGAAGAAGCAATACCATACGCTCTCACTTTTTTTTAATATGAGCTTGTGAGCCTATTGAGGTTGCTAACTTTAGATTACTTTTTCCCTGTAGGTGCTACTAAGAGTCATGGTACTAAAGTTACTAACTTGGCAGTTAGTACTTCGAGTTACTACACAGGTAGTAATATGTCAAACGTTTACTACCTTACTGTTAGTACCACTCTTTTTTTATAGTGTAGAAAACAGAGAAAGTGATCCGGCTGCAAGACAAGAATCGTGGCACTAGGCTTCACGAGGAGGAGATGGTGCGAGTGGCGAATACAGGTCTTGACCAAGATAGTCAGGCGTCGACCACGGAACAATCCTTTTAGGTATAAGTCCTAGCCTGTACGACATTCCGGTATAGGCAAGGTTTTGCGGAATACCAGGTTGACTCACGATATGCAATCAACATCTTGTGACGTTTCCTCTAACCATAACGGACCTTTCTATAAACCGCAGCGCCGCAATAGCCCTTGGCGGGCGCGCAAAGCCCTGCGGGGAAGAAGAGCGCGGGCGCGCGGCTCAGCAGCGAGCCGCCCTCCGTCAAACGTTGTCCCTGCCGTGTGCTCGCTTGTTTTTGTGCATGCGCTCGCGCGTTTCGAATGTATAGGTGTGCCGCGTGATCACTACACTGACACTATTCTGTAAAGACGATGAGGCGGACAGACGCGCTGTATTCCAGGTTGTGATAACAACGCGATGAAGCATGCACACATTTCTTTCCGCTGTTTCAGGATAAACTAACAAGAACGAAGACGACAGTTTACGCTATGGCAACTCTCTGCGCATGGTAGTTTCCTAAGAGACATATTGTAGCGCCGAAGCACAATGACAAAAAGAAACACAAGATGGCAGGACAAGCGCTTTTTGCGATTGTGATTCAGTGCTACAATATGTCTGTTAGCAAACAAGTTGCTATGCAACACGTTCCGCTGCACGACAGTTTGTCCGCTTTGAAAATTGCGCAGCTTTTAAATCGCATGTTTGTTCGTGGCACGCCTGACTCCGTGGGTAGTAACACCGGCCCCTCAGAATGACGACGGCAAATCTCTCAACTGCTTTTTCCAGACATATTTAGGGACCCTTTGAAATAAACGAGTCGTGGAAGTTGTCGAGATATCACACCTCCAAAATAATTGTGCAACGTATTGTGAATCAAATCAAAGGTTCGCTCAGCCGTACTTTGTACTCTGCGTGACGTTTAAACATTGCTATAAATGAGAGTGAAAGCGAAAGGCGCAGATGACGGGTGAGCGTGCATTCTTGCAATTCCTCTTATAGCAGAGAGCTTTATGCCGTGGCCATTAAGCGGCTTGGATACGAAAGCTCTTGCGTTCCATTGTACTCTCCTTGGGTGCGGCTAGCGAACAGAAGTAAGCGAGAGGAGCGATAAAGAACGAAAGAACAAAGGGACCCAACGGCTATAGGGTTCACGGGAACTGCGGCCCGTATTCAAGAACATAACTTACGTATCGCGAAAAGTTGACTAATGAAAGTACAATAAAAGTATAAGTTTGAGTTAAGCTTGGGGAAAGTTTCAAAAACGGCTCTTAAGGCTCACTTATCAAAGTACCACTTTTCTGAGGCTCCTGCGAACGAGGCTATATAAGTTTTCATACTTATTACATTAGACTAAGCACAAATAAATAACTAACTTTTGCGCAACACTGAACGTAAATGTTCTTCTGTACAAAGTTACATTGCGTAAGAATGCAAGTAAATGGAAATTTCGCTCCTTGGATATTCTTTCTGCTTTTGAGCGTTTGGTGTATTTCTGTAAGTTCCTTTAATTTTCTGAGCCCCCATGCGCGTTCCCATGTTTCCCGATAAGCGGAGTGTTACCATATGATAGGAAACAATAATAAATTAGTTTTCACAGGTGTGCGTCTTTCACTTGCTTCGTTACACAGTTTCTTTGGGCGTCCGCAGCACTTGTGCGGACGCAGGCTGCCAATAGATGCCAGCAGCTCTATACGCACGCGCGCTGCCAGCCATTTAATGAAAGCCTGCAATTGGAGAGCTGCTACGGTCACCCAACTAAAACTGTTTAACGAAGAAAGCAAAATAGCCTCACCTGTCAAAAATATTTGACGCATGTCATCGGCATGCAGTGGCGGAACGGGGTGACCACGTTCGTTGTCCTATGGGCACTGGGGCAGCGTATATATATATATATATGAACGCAGGATTTTTAGATATATCGGTCAAGATCCACTTTCGCAGTCGTATTATCCAATTTTGGGCAAAAATGTGATGGTATTAAAGGCATGAAAATGCATTATTTCCCGGGGATGTTAGCGGGCATATGTATATATATATATATATATATATATATATATATATATATATATATATATATATATATATATATTATATATATATATATATATAGATTAAGCGTTAAGAGATGTGATCACAGTGCGGTGAAGCCAACTGTCTCTAGAACTGAACAAATGCTTATCAATGTCATAAAATACATATCTAATTCCGAATGTATTTCGGGCTTTTATTCAACGTGTCAATCAAATGAAGCATTAAATGAAATTATTTTGGTAACGATTTTTCTGAAATAACTCGTGATGTAAATGCTTAAAGATGTGTGAGCTCAAAGTAACATTAGTTGACTCAGTGGATTGAGCACTTCAGGCACGAAAATGCTATGTTTTATTTTCACTAACACTTGCATAATAAAGTAGGCAAAATACATGCGTCTTTGCAGTTACAGTAGACTTCTGATGCACAATTAAAAAGATGAAAATTGAGTGGCACACTAAACAGACCAAGGTGAACCATTACTAATTCACGAGCAGGTAGCTTCACACTCAGGTGCCTCGTGAAACAGTATGCTGTGCCAAGACGCTCTGTCGAACAGGGTGGTGACCCTTGGTTTCAGGAGGCGTTGCCCGTGGTGTTCAGTGTCTCGGTGAATTGCATTCAGCAGTACGACGATACCTGTTTTCTTCTCTTTTACTGACACCCCGTCAACCAAACATTCGCGATGAAATCATTCGCTAAATTGCACAGTATAATTTCCCCGCAAAAACCACTACTGCCAAAAAAATTCAACTGCAGCACTTGTAAAATGGGTGCCGCAGTGCTACCGTCGGACTGCCGAGGGGGAGCCGGGCCCCTCAAAAAATGGAGGGTGGGCCGGGCCCCACCGGCTTCCCCCCTGACTTTAGGCCCTGGATTCTGCCGATCCCTTAGAAGTGGGCGCAACGGTGGCGCGCAACGATATGCTTCATCCTGTGTAATTTCTTCAACACGGCCAGCAGCAAAGTCTGCCGTAGTAGTCGGCCATTTTGTTTGCCGAGAAAACTGAGTAAGCCGCCCTTAAGGTAGCCAGTGGCTGTTCTTTTCTTTCCGGTATTTAAGTGCCGATTTAAGTTTGCCTTAAGTACAAGATTGGTCTGTGAAACGCATTAAGCGCCGATTGGTTACTTAAGTCATAAGTTAAGGATGAGTTTCAGTAGTGAATATGGGCCTAAAACTCTAATATCGCGCGAGCGTTGCCTGGCGCTGCCTAATATCCGCGAGATGTATAGAATGCACGCTTGAAAGGAAGCTCCTGCGTATCGCAGTCAGAACAAGTAAGCCGTTGACCGAAATTCATACTGCGGTTTCGGTGGCAACGTATACGAAAAAAAAAACAAAAAAAAACCAAAGATGATTATGTAGGTACCACATTTCATGGAGAAATGCATGGCATATATGTGAGTTGCGTTAATGCGCTACATCAAAACGCGAGCCGCGAGGGCGCGCCACCACACATCTCGCAGAGACATACGTATGGTCAATAAATGCTGCGGGAACGTATGTACAGCCTCCGTTAGTACCTTCCGATTAGGAAGTTTTCTGCGATACAATGTAGAAAGAAAAAGACCTATGTCCTTCCTTTTTTCCATCTCCTTCCTTTTTTCCAACAATGCAAAACATGTAGTCGAAGTCTGACAATGAAAGTTTAGAGAACGCGGTGGGATTTGAAAAAAAAAAAACAAAAAAAAAAAAACACTTGCAATACAAAGTTCCCTACAGTCGGGAGGATAATTCGTGCGTGACACTCTTCCGATATAAGCGGGGATTCGTTCAGTTTACGGGCCCGCTCTGGGCGAACGCGATACGAGCAAGCGGTTTTCCGCAGCTACAGACTCGAGCCATGCAATGCAAGGCGTGAGCGCAATTACACTGGGACCTCTTCCGCATCGGATTCATGAACACCTTCACGAGTGTCGTCCGGAAAATTTCTGGAGACCCACGTACAGTGCCCCAACGAGAACATCGGGATGTAGTACACCGAAGAATTGACTCGCCTATTCCGCCATGCCGACCCCGCCATGTCCGAGGAGAAAAAGGTTCGCTGCCTGCCTCATTCAGACACCAATGGAGTATAAGAGGTCGTTAAGCCCGAGTCTCACTACGTATTCTTTCTTTCCGTTGTCGAGAGACTAAATGCACGCCAAAATTCGATATATGAGGAATTGTTTGTTATGCAGGTACATACAAGATTGAAAAAAAAAAACGGCTGAGGCCAGGCATATAGATAGTAGATAAAGCGCAAGTCTGAACGAGCTTTTGAGTAACTTCGTGTGCCGGCTTGACAGGTGGCGCCACCATACCTGCTCGTAGTTTTCGTCTGTACTTTTTTTTCTGCCGCAGCTTGCCCTTTCAGTTATCATTCTCTTGTTTCCGTGCTTGCGCTCTTTCCCCTTTTATAATATTTTGCTTACTTCAGGGGATTATTAAACAAGCTTTGACCGCCTGCTTTAGGAAGGTCACACATGTAACCTCTTTCTTGGAGAAATGTTTCATAAACGCTTTCCGTGTATATAGAAGCATGATAATGAAATATTTCTTGCAGCGTACAATTCGCATGCCTTTGTAGAGACACTTACCTTGGTAATATTTGTGGCTGTGAAGGCGAGCTTCAAGGTTGCAGCGCTCTTCAGCACTTTCTTGAACTCTTCAGGCCTGCACGACATAAGGATGAATAAATCAGTGGGATTACAAGATTTTTAGGATTTCCCTTCTTAAAGAAACCTGCCAGTCGGCAGCACTGTCACGTACATGGAGGAGTAACACATAAGGGGAGAATCGCTACCTCTCTAGGTACTTCCAATTGCGAAGTTGCAACACATTATGGCGATGACGAAAACAATAAAAGAAGGCGATCTTGGATAGAATATCCGGGGCCCACATTGTAAGACTACGCTGGCGTCGGCTGCCCGTTCGGTTTGAATTCGAAGCGCTAGGTTTCACTTCCGGTGCAACATTTGCCTCGCTGCATGTTTCGTATTATAGTGACGTCATCGCGGCAAAAAGCTAAACAAAACAAATACGGAAACTAAGGGCACTTGCAGCGCCCGTGGAACCCTGTTCTTGGTTCTTTGTGTTGCAAAATTTTGCGCCCCAATGGCGAATTCTTTGTCTTTACATTAAGCGGCTTCTTTTGTTAGGTATTCACCCAAAACGTCGGAGCGTAAGGAACGCAGCCCTAGCCCATTCCTTCCCTGTTCAAACGTTTGCTCTAATGCCGGCACTCGCACCATTCCAGCTGGCTCTCGCGTTCATGTGAAAGTCCCTTTCGCTTGGTTACCAAACAAAGCACAGTGAAGTAATAGCGTAACTGGCCCTTACAAAAGGTATGGCAACGAGAAGCCGCATCGTTTAACTCGTCAACACTCGAGAAGGAGAGAGTCTGCGGCAACCACCGGGCTACACCTCTCTCACGTTGCTAAGGCATTTCAGCGCAGTGCAGCTGCTCCCGGCTGACAAACCGATGGCCACGCCAACCCTGGCCAGTCTGCCCAAGAACGTTTGAGTCCGGCCGGGCAGCCACGCCGATTCGAGCCTTAGAACTAGGCGGTCGACGCGAAATGTATGCATTGCATGACGCGGTCGCTTACACTGGTGGCGTGTTAGGAGTAGTCAGGGCTGCTAATGCGGCGTCCCGGAGGCCTAGTGGTGGTCGTGTAGCTGCGGCTGTAGCGGCATCCCAGGTGTGGTCCAGCGCCTCTTTGTAGACGCTGCGAGCAGACGACACCATTACGGCCTACCTCCATTTCCTGAAGCTAACGTGCTGCTCGCTTTTTCCAGATATGAACGCCGTAGGCGGCCGAATGTCCGTCACTACGTTACAACCCAGAATAAACTGAAAGATATTGCCAGGTGGTCGTGACGTTGACGAAGGCAGCAGTCGGTGTGTTTAAGACGAAACCTTTTATTTGGGCGAACATGTGCCCGGGAAATGAAAGGAGCGAATTACAAGTAATTCAAGCTGTACACCGATAGCGGCGAGAACAGCGTTTTGTCGCTTAACGTCCATCGCAGCCACCGATAGCCTGTTCAATCGACCTCAGTGCGCGAAGCAGCCTTTGATGCTTCGTTCAACTTACATCTGAGGGCACTAAAAGCGCTAAAAGCGCCGGGCTTTAGGCGTCAGTCACGTGTTGTTGTTTTTTTTTTTAGGTTCAGGGGCTTTAAAGAAAGGCCAGAAAAAATTAGGCGGGGAGTTACCGTACCATAGGTTGAAAAAGTCGATGTTTCTGAACAAGCGCTACATCTTTTGTATTGAAGGTTTTTCTCTAGAGCTATTATTAAAAAAGTTCATTAAGCAATCTTTGTTAATTTCCGACCTTGGCGGATTGGAAAAATATTCTGACGTACTCTATATGGCTCAGAACAACACTGGGCTAATTGGAGACACGTAGCGCCTACGTTTATTTTTTAATACTTGGTGCTTCTTAGCTGAAACACCCTCTATATATACTTGATCGCTCCCTATGGTGAAATGATCATGTAGCAGCAGCATTTCGTGTTTAGGGCGGACTTTAAGCATTATGCTCTGCGTATTTAACATGACGAAGGGGGCTAGTTTTTGTAACGGCAACAATGCACTGCGAATGTGAAAGTTGAAGCTTAGAATAACAGAGCTGAGCTAGTTGGTAAGTATTCATTCTAAAAACACAGGGCGTGCAAACACGGACACAAGAAAGGTGGTGTCCTGACTTCTTTCTTGTGTCCGCGTTTGCACGCCATGTCTTTTTAGAGTCAGAGTTCAGTTTGCAGGAACTAAGAGATGATCCACTGAAGCAGCGATCATCTGTGAAACCTACTTGTCTCGGGCATCCGCTTGTTACTAGTGTATACATGACACTGCTGGCATAGAACGTGTCCCATTTTAACGGCTACACTATTAAGGCGAAAGCCTTATATGCCCTCATCAAACGGAAATATATGACCGTTCTCGTAGTCATCGGCGTATAGTAGCGAAAATCAGGTGACATACGAGATGCGGAAATGAATCATGAGAGATGCGAAGTCATCGTGACGTTGCGAGATCACGACGTCACAATTTGTGACGCCACCGTAATACATGACGACGTAATCACGTCACATCGTCGCTTGGCCAAAGATAGGCGGCAGTACAACACCCCGGGCGGTGCACAATGGTTCAGGGGTTAGGGGAGGGGGGAGGTGAGGTTAATTACAATAGGAAGAATAGGAACCTTCATTGTCATTATGAGTTATACATCATAAATAACAGGCCTGTCAAAGCCAAGATGCGTCATGCAGGAGCAGGACCGGTACATCGGCTAACGAGGGATGACAAACCTCAATGTATTCTGAAAAGTATCATGTATATCTGAAAGAAAAAAAATTAAGACAAACACGTACATTATTATTAATAATAATCAAGGAAATGCCATTAAAGAAAGAGTTCAATAAAGGGTTAACGAAAGTCCAAAGGCTTTCGCCTTGATATCTCTTCGGAAGCACCCAAGGACACCGGCAATTTTTTAAATCTAAATATATGGGGATCTTCATCTGCCTGTGCGCAGATGGCAAACGCTGCCAAAGACCTATTCAGGTTAATAGTGTCGCCTTTGCCCGCCGCACCCCAACTATCCTACGTCCATGTACTGCCACGCAAATGCATGGTTGGCGTTAAACAAGCGCACATACTGGTCGACCTTGGGCTTGATCTTCGGGTCTTGTGCCACTGTTGCATTGACACAGCCGCAGAAGGCCAAGCGTACCGACAAGGTCGCCTCTTTGCCTGTCGGCGGTGTGGCCGGCAGCTCTAACTTGTCGAAATCAGACTCTTTCTCCGCCTTGGAGCCGATATAGCAGGCCACCGCCTCAGCATCTAGAGGTTCCCTGCAGCAAGCATACGAAACACAATGAGATTTAAGTTGCTCACGACGGCTAGGGATACATGCGGCATGGGTGTTCACCGACGTGTAAAGCAAACACAAGTACTACTGACCCGTTTCGCGGGTTAATTTTTTAATTAAATACGTGTACCTTCGGCCACATGATCGACAAGAAAGGCCGATTACTCTTGGATAGAATGAGGACACGAAATATTTTTTTTTCTTTATGCCGAAACACCAGTGTTGGTGACCGTTACAGCCGCGTTAGAACATCTTTCGCGCCTAGTTCGCGGAAGTTTATTCACGAAAGTTTTACGCTTTCTTTTCTGTCATGCTTAAACAGCGCAGAATACGATTGCCTTTTTTTATTCCCCTTTATTGATAAATAAAAAATATTCACAGGGTCCGTAATGAATTCACTTCAGATGACTGAAATGCGAAAGCCATCTCCTTTTTCTTCCCAATCAATGTATTGAACATCCCGTGCCTCCCTCCGAGATATTTCTGCATCTAACGTGGTTTTCTTGCAGCCACAAGGATCGGAGGCGCTGCGAGTTTTCTGTATCTGAGCTGGTTATGCACTGCCTCCGTCATCGGCCCATTTTGACCGAGCGAGGATATAATATGACGAGGTCACGGCGTGTGACGTCACGATGATGTCACAAAATTTTATTATCTGTGACGTCATATGATGACGTCATCACGTATTGACGATTTATTGCATCACTCGTGTTGGCATCTAAGGCTTCCGCCTTAATACAGTGTTCGGCTGCCGTTCCATGAAATTCCAGCGGCCGCTGGTCAAGACAGGTGGCTTGCAGTAATTAGGTGGGATAATTGGTCTCCCAATACATCTTCAAACTACACTAAAATATGTAGCCGTCACTTACGACTCGAAGATTTTATACAATATAACAAGCGGCGGCCTATGAAGGATGCAGGAGCGTCAGGCTTCGCAGACTACCCTTCACGTTTGCTGCCCAAGGCAACAACTGAACCAAGCATGGCAAGTATCCCTAAACGTGACCGTGCTGCGTACCGAACAGTGAACGAATGCATGTAGTACCAGTAGCAACGCTGCCTGGCGATCGCCGCCATGTGCATGCAGCGCTGACATAAGGTCCCGAAGCCAAAGAATCGGAGTCCATGGACACCACATGCGCTACCGGTGAAACAACCGACAATCATTATGTACAGTGTCACAATGTCCTTTCTCACGCCTATCGCATTGGCTCAAGTCGAGAGTCGGCACTACAACTTTAGACTTGAAGAACAGCGTCTATTCACGCACATCGGCCAATGTTGCAGGAAGCGCGCGGCATATGCAGCTGTTTGTTTTTCGTACCACCACGAGGGAACTGGTTTAAACTCTGAAATGGTGGAATCACTTGGCATAGTTCCTCCTTTTCTGACGCCAGCTGTTGCTTTCAAATGTAATGCTCAAAAGCTTTACGAAGGGAACGGGTGATCACGTATATCCCTGCAAGCAGTCTAACGACATTTCGCGATATTTAGCGCATGCACTCCAGGCTTGCGTATACAGGGTGTTCCAGTAAAAAGCACCAAGTATTAAAAAATTACGCATAGGCGCCACGTGTCTCCAATTTGCCCAGTATTATTCTGAGCCATATAGAGCACGTCAGAATATTTTTTTTTCAATCCGCAAAGCTCGGCCATTAACAAAGACTGCTTAATGAATTTTTTAAATAGTAACTCTAGAGAAAAATCAATACGAAGGTTGCAGCGCATGTTCAGAAGCATCGATTTTTCAATATGTGATAAGATAACCCCCTTGCGTAATGTTTTCGGCCTTTATTTAAATCGCACGAATTCAAAAAAAAAAAAAAATGCCACGTTACTGCCGCCTAACGCGCCGCGCTTTTAGTGCCCTCAAATGTAAGTTGAACGAATTATCGAAAGCTGCTCTGCGCACGAAGGTCGATTGAGCAGACTATATCTGTGACTGCGATGGACGCTAAATGATGGTAGGGGCGTACCGCCTAAAAAATAAATACGATAGAGCGGCCGCCACTGTCAAGTGAATATCTTATCTCGGTGCCTCATCACGCTGTAACCCTCGCCCCTTCCAATGTGTTTCTCCATTGGTGCGAAAAGAAAGAAAAAATGCCTACGCTGCATCAGATGTTGCCTACGGTCTTATGTGACATTTGCTCCGTGGCTGCCGCTTTTTCATTCAAGAATTTTTTTTTGTTGCAGCGGTATGCTCCTTCTGTTGGTTAGCGTCTATCGCAGTCACCGACAGCCCGTTCAATCGATGTAGGTGCAAGAAGCAGCCTTTGATAATTCGTTCTACTTACATTTGAGTGCACTAAAAGCGCCACGAGTTAGGCGGCAGTCACGTGGTATTTTTTAAAAATTCGTGCAATTTAAAGCAAGGCCGGAAAAAATTAAACAGGCGAGTTATCTTACTATAGATTGAAAAATTCGACGTTTATGAACAAGCGCTACAACTTTTGTATTGAAGGTTTTTCACTAGAGTTACTATTTAAAAAGCTCATTAAGCAATCTTTGTTAATCACCGAGCTTTGCAGATCGGAAAAAAGTATTCTGACGTGCTCTATATAGCTCAGAATAATACTGCGCTACTTGGAGACGCGTAGCGCCTATGCTTAATTTTTTAATACTTGGTGCTTTTTTATCTGAAACACCCTGTATAGTGTGCTACACCAGCAGACAGTACCACGCATCGGGGAACTTTAAGCGCCCAAGCTTTCAGTATTAGCTCCTGACAAATGCTGCTTTCAAAAACCGACTAGATACCTAGTCGGTTAACCTAGTCGGTTACCTAGTCGGTTAGTAGATAACTAGAAACCGTTACGTTCAAGCGAACGTAACGGTGACAAAACAATCTTCCGCGCATCACTGGCATGCGCTCTCTGGTATCGGCCTAGCAGACGACGCGCGAGCGTCTCGATCAAATAGCCGCGAACGACACATGCCTTTGAAATGGGCTCGTTTCCTAGAACAAGTGCATCATGATTCCTGTTTACAAGTTTTCATTATACATTAAACGCGAATACAGCCGAAAACAACCATATAGCGGCTCTGAATGCAGCCATATGGCATTTGTTTCCGCGAGCGACGACGCGACTTCGGGTCTACTACTGTGGCGGCGCCTAGCGGCTCAAAGCCACACTAACGCCGACGGTCGGTTCCCATTGCACTCCTCTCTTTCGCCCAGGCACAGAAAGATAGAGGCGCTGCCCCGACATGCAACCTCTTATGTCCGGGCAGCGCCTCTATTGTACTGGCGATGCAGGCGACGTAACGTCACGTGGAGCTATGACAGGCTGCCGATATGGAAATACGAGGAGAACGAACGCAATGATTGCGGGAGAAGGCCGAGCAAGAAAATTACGAGGAGGCGATCAGTGTCATAAACCATGGAATAACGAAAGCAACCACCACGTTCCTGATTTACAGGGACAATAAACCACCAGCGCCCCTAGCAGCATTTGTTACGTTAGAGCGCTACCGATTGTTAAAGGGGCCCTGCAACACTTTTTGAGCAGGGTCAAAAAGCGCTGCCAATCGGTAGTCGAGGCTCCCGAGAACATGCGAGCCAAATATTATAGCGAAGCGAGCGGCCTGGAATTTACAGTAAATTCTCAAAGTCAGCTGAAAATCGCTCCCTCTTCTCTCGACAAATGATGTATTAGTCCGCAATATATGACGCGATTGTCAGCAGTTCCACCATTGGCTAATGTTATAATCACGATAATACCCTCATTATTACCTTAGTTGTTAATTTTGAGTTCAATAAGTAGATAATATGTAGGTTTATATTGTGTTATGCCGTTAAAACACCGAACAAACATTAATATTAGCACTTCCGGTCTCACCGACAGCTCGTCTGCTCGTAGTTGCGTGGTTGCGTTTTCTTCACCATGTGCAGTGCCGAAATCGTGAATATTTCTGTGCTTTTGACCATCGCCGGTTCCCGTTGAGAGTGGCAGCCGTTCGAGTGTTGCCTCGTCAGCTGGAAACTGCATCGTCGGCACGTTCTCACGACCGACCGAGGCAGCGGTGCAGCATTTCTCCGATAACAATGCTGGTGCCGGCTAGCTTAGGATACCTGTGTTCGCTGTATGGCGAGAGTCCCGTTCGCTGTCTGTTCAGTATGTCATCGAGCCGTACCTCGGCGTATCCTCCCCGTAGTCTTAGGTTCCCGAGAAACCGCGACACAGCAACCAAGCAAACTCGCATTTTCACGGTAGCTGCAGACAGCCGGGGGATGGGTCCGCGCCGGCCCGATGCCCCACGATCCTTTCTTCTAGTCTTTAGTTCTTTGTTGTCAGCCCGCACTCGCTGTGCGCCCGCATTCGAAGAGCAAACAGCATCGAAGTACCGCCACTGGGAGAAGGGTGCACGCAGCCTTGCCGTGTTGAATACGATTCAAGCGCGAGCAGTGCGACGAGGCGGTGTATCGGAGTGTACGTGGGTCGAAACTCATCTCAGCTGTCATTCGTTCCAAACGCGCACGCAAGTTTGCGTCCATGGTTGGCAGAGCGATGAAAACACTACGGCAGTTCGAGGTGCACACCCAACATTACCAAACCGACTCGCAGTTTTCAAGCACGCGCGATACACGGTGCCGTGGGCTCCGCCGCTCGACGACGACCGCGCGAGCCGACAGGAAGTGGCGCCACAGACCACGTGGTTGCGCCGGGACGCCAGAGAGAAAAAAATGAAGAAAAAAAAATGCCGCCGGCGCTGATGTCGCCTCCTCGCACCTCCGCCCTCCCTCCCTCCCCTTCACGCCGCGCGCAGCTTTCCGCGCGCTCGCTGCGTTGAGTTGAGGGAGAAAGCTGCGGAACGTGATCTCTATAATTTGGTAACACCACTTAGACTTGACGGATTCGAAAAATTTTTGCGGCATATGACTCGTGAAGAGTCATACGTCAATAATGAGACTATTCTAATATAACTAAAAAAGGTGTTGCAGGGCCCCTTTAAGACCGTTCATGATGGGTGGCTAGATAGTTTAGCACGACAGCGTTACAACGCACGCCCGACGAAAAACCCGTCCGTACCAAGTTTAGAAAGAAATCAACGCATTCCCAACTCATTTATTTTCGGAAAAACATCGCTAAATCGGGTTTCGTGCCATGATAGTTTCGTTAATTCGAGTTGACGAAAACGTTCAACCCTTGGAAATTTCTTCGTTAAATCGAGAAATTGGTAACATCGGTTTTCGTGAATCGAGTTTCACCTGTGTCCATGTTTTCTCGACTTTTCTCGTTGAGTCGGCGTAAAAATGCATGCGCATTTACAGCCTTTATCTTGCTCCGCCTATTACAGACCCTTTTTGGTGAGGAAATTACTATAAAGCTATTGTATATAGCGCTTGCTTTCTTACTTACGCGGTAAAATCTTTGTCAATTTTATCGGTTGGCTTTACAGTGGCGGGGAGCAGAGTTCCACATTTAGCCATCCCCATCTGGCAAGCCAGGTTGGCGAGGAGCACGGGCGTCTTGCCCCTGCAGGGAAAGAAAAAAAAAGATTATAACTCGAATGAAGTTATTGACAAGCCGCATAGTTCGGATAAGCCGGGCTCTGCTACGCGTAGACACCCGCATTGCGAAAATGTACGCAAATCTTGGCGTCCGCGACAGTGAACCTCTACACACGCAGTATTTTTGAAGGACAGGCAGTTGAGCTATGCCCATCGAAAATAGCGCAGGATGAACGGGAACACGAGAAGACGCACAACACAGGCGCTAACTTTCAAGAAACTGTTTATTGTTAGCGCCTGTGTTGTGTCTTCTCGTATGCCCGTTCACCCACCACTAATTTCGTCGATGATGAACCAACAAGCCCAAATGGAAACCCTGCTCAAGCTACACTTCGTTTCATAAATCAGGTGCAACGTTGTGGAAGCTATGCACGATGTTCGGTCTGCAAAATGGTTAAGTCAGCGCGTCTCGTGCTTGGCTTTGGCCGTTGCAAACGTGGCCTCCACGATTGCGTCCGGCTGCGGGCTACCGGAGTTAATCGCGGAGGCCACGACACGAAAACAAAGCGACGCTAAGTGATCTAGAACAACCTATTGACAACCACATAAATAACGGTTTGTTTATTTTTAAGGTATCAAACGTTTATTGCTCAGCCTAAAAACGAAAAAATAAAATAAAAACGTTGTTGATCCTTCCGTCGTAGGGATCGGTATAACACGAAAGTAAACCGTGTCTTCACAGCAGTAGTCTGTTTATTGTACATTGATCTATGAGAGCTTGCACAAGCTTGAACGATTTCTATTGGCGTTGGGCAGCTATTGCACCAATGGTCGTATATGCACCCACGTTGACGCCAAGTGGCACCTCTCCATCCCGACGACTAACGTCCATAGGGTGAATTCCGCGCGAAGGTGCAATGCCCGCAATGCGCGCTGCTACACGCTACGCACTGATTCAAAGCGTCGTCATCTGACGAGATGAACGTCAAGGCGTGCGCTCCCCACTGATAGGGTAACCTACGCTTGTGCTCATGCATATACCACATAGCGCTTCAGGAACGCGAGAGGCAGAGGCAGTAGCTTGAGCCGTGAACGTGGGAAGGTGTTCGACTAACCACTGGCGTCTTGTTGCCGCGAGATTCGCCCAGACCTCGTTGCCTCTCTGTGCCGCTTATTGCATCAGTTTTATTAGCCGGTGCTATCGCACTCGAAGCAGTAAGCGGCGGAGAAACACCATTCGTACATGTGGAAGCTGCACTATTCTGTCGACGAGTCGTCACGCTAGCACGACGCGAAAGGCAAAGCACGTACTGCGTCGTCACCAAGCCGAATCATCACGTGCGGCGCGTTGCACACACCGAAGAGTTTTCTACAATAATGTATTTTAAGCATCCGTTGCGCTGAAACAACAGAAGCGCTCCCTGTCGGCACTTGGTAGTGTCTGGATGCAGTACTTCAACGCTATTAGGCGGCGACACCGCCCCGCAAGCGAAGATCACCGCGAGAGGGAGGTGTGAAAGATATTAGGCGCGCTTGTAAATCCTCGTGGCATGTGCGACCATGGCGCAGTTGGTAGAGCGCCGGGCACCTGTCTTCGCCAACCGAGAGGTCGTGGGTTCGAATCCCTGGTCATCCAGATGAACAACACTTCCTTACATTTTTTTCTTTGTGATCTGTTCATGTACATTGTAACGCGATGGCGTGAGCGAGCTCTTTTCGCAGACGTCCCGGCGTCGGTGTCGGCGTTGTTGGTTGTGAGCGAAAAATCATCTTGTCCGTGACCGAAAAATCAAGAAAGATGCAAATAAAATAAATCATAAAAAAATTTCAGTTCAAGTGAAAACCAATCCCAGGCCGTCAACGTGGCGCGCAGGTGTTCTGCCACAGAGCTACGCTACTGCTTGAAACTGCTTGGGCAAAAACACTATGTATGTCATGCAGTGGAAGTAGTCGTCCCAACGCATGTAATATGGCGTGGCAGAAGCGTAGAATCGCGCCAGGTGTCAAAACATGTGAGACGAGTGGGTGTTTTAAAGGCACACCCATTACAAACCTCCCATACATATTTAATTATCGTCGGCTGCAAAAGCACAAAAAATGTGAGCAGCTGGTTTGCTGATCGGGCGAGTTCGTTATCCATGAACGTAGCGTGTATACCAGCGCCACACACGACACAGACGTAGGCGCACTTCCAACTGTTTATTTCACGCCATTCCCGCCCATTTTATATTTGCGCAAGAAGGCGCAACTCATCGTGTGAATGGCATTAAATGAACAGTTCGAAGTTTAACGCCTACCTATCTCTAACGTATGTGTCGTGTTCCTTTTTTTTATGTACCGCGCTCCAGTTTACAAGTTGTACCATTCACGTGCCTTATGGTCTGTACAGACGAACACTTTTGCAATTCAGCGTTAGCGACCGGCAGATCTTCTGGAGGACATGGCTGAGCACTCACTTGTTTGCGGCGGTGATGTTGACACTGGTGATGGCGTCAAGCCTGGTCTTTATCACGGCCTCGATGCGCTTCTGTAATACGGAAAACAAGGCACTTGCATTCGGGGCGTTGCTGAACATGAGTGCCAGAGCTCACATGCATTGAGCGCTCACAGAAGCTCAGAGACGGCCCCTTACAATACCTATTTTGTTCATTTATTTACTCAATACTGTGCATTCATGGTCCAAGCAGGGTGGTCAATACAAGTACAAAAGGAGTAGCAATGAAAGAACAATAAAAATAAAGGCTGAAGAACGTTATGTTGCTGGCTGATCACTCCTATTAGTAAGGCAGTTCCATTCACTAATAATTCTCGCGAAATAAAAAAAAGCTTAAGTAGGTCAGTGCGAGCAAAATATGGAAATAGGGAATTTTGTTGGCGGTGTCGTGGAGTCGAAAATGCTTGAGGCCCGTGTACCTAGATTTACATGCACGTTAAAGAACCCCATGTGGTCGACATTTCCGGAGCTCTCCACTATACGCCGTCTCTCATAATCATATCGTGGTTTTGGGACGTTCAATCCCAACAATTATTATTGGCGGTGTCGGGTGGGTCTGATAGCTAAAGGTGTTAAACACGGGCGTGGATCTAGAGCTAGTTTGTTATTCACAAGTTGACAAAAATTCTAATCTAGATTTCTGTCTTCGTCCCTGTGATAGGGGAATGTCATTGGCTTGCATTAAATCAGAGGGTGAGTCTAACGCAGAAAATTTGTTAAATATAAATCTTACAGCCTTTCTTTGAATACGTCCAAGAGTATCGATGTTGCGTTTAGTGTAATATGATCTGAGACTCTCCACCCAGATTTCATAAAGAATGGTGGGTTCCCCACGTCACGTGCATATTGGTGGGTTCACAACGGGGTGGTGGTCACATAATGGCGGGTTCACAACGTCACGTGCATACTGAACATAATTTAAGTGGTGCAGATACATCAAAACTTGAATGTTCTGGATTTTCCGGTTTTTGAGCGAAGAGCTCAATGCCCCATCTGCCTCGGTGGAGCCTCACAGTGGCTCCATGCCTCAGTGGAACACACACTCGGCGTTCCGCTAAGGTGCACGTAACAAGGTTGTGACAATACAATAATGATCAAGGCAAAAGCCCCATGAGACGGTGGCCTTGAAAAAACGGGGATTGCGGTATGAAATCACAGGTGACATTAATAACAATTTAATAATGAAAATAAGGGTTGCTCGAAACCACTTTCGGAAATATCTGTCATGTCGGGCTAGGAGATGTATACGATGTGTGGCGGAAGCGTATAATCGCACCTCGTGTCATGCCATTTGAATTTCGCGACGATTGGGCAGTTGAGAGCTGCCAACCCCCTTCAAAGGAACCGAGCTATAATTTATCATCATCATTATAATATTCAGTCACAGCATCTCAAGCGCCGATGATGATCATGCTGATGACGTTGACGATGACACCAAGTAAGGAGCAGAAAGCTTCAGTGGAGGATGAAGAACATTCAAATCCGACTAGGAACGTCAAAGTTAATTCATGTAAGTAATGAGCCGCAGTGTGAGATACTGTGCGGATGTCTTGCAGGTAGTCAGGGCCCCGATTGCGATTGTGTGTCTTAATGGATTGCGAAGTGTGCAGTGGCCTTTCCCCTTCAAGTGTTACAGATGGTGTAGCATGCTGCAAATTTTTGCGTAGTCGTTTTTAAAGGATAGCTTACACCACTCCCCTATTCTGTACTCGTCCCCATTATTTCTAAATGCACCCACGCAGTTACTGATTTCTTTCGTGTTGTGGTAACTGTACGGAAGGAGATAACTTTATTCCGAGTCTTGCGAGTTGGTGAGGCGGGCCAATGGCCCCACCTAGGTGACGGACAGCAGTCCTTGAAGCCTGGCGGCTTCCTCGGCCCGCTGGATGGCCCAAGTTGATCCTCGAGGGCGGGCCTGAGCAGCGCGGCCTCCCAGCGTGCCCGAAGGCTGTCAGTAGAGGTCGCTTCTCGTTATTGTCACTAACGCCTCAGCATTACCATAATATAGGCTCCAGAGTGGCTCTGGATTCACGTGTGCTCTATAGAAAAACTTTCAGCGCGAAACAGACGAAAGAATGAGAAACAAAGAGACAGAGACGAGAGCTGACAAAACTTTCCAGCGCTTGTCTGTGTGTCTGTTCCTCGGTCTTTCGTTCTCGCCTGTTTCGCGCTGAAAAACTTGCTTAAGATAGATCGTGAACCCATTAACTTGCGCAGGAGTTCTGCTGAGCTCTATGGGGAGGCCACGCATGGTTAGGCCCAGCGGGAACACGATGGCACAATGCATTGAATTGACCCGCTGTAAATCACATGCTAATAATAATATCTGGGGTTTAACGTCCCAGAACCACGATATGATTATGATAGACACCGTAGTGGAGGGCTCCGGGTATTTCGACCACCTGGGGTTCTTTAACGTGCACCTAAATCTAAGTACACGGGCCTCAAACATTTTCGCCTCCATCGAAAATGCAGCCGCCGCGGCCGGGATTGGATCCCGCGACCTTCGGGTCAGCACTCGAGCGCCATAATAACTAGAACACCGTGGCGGGACGTAAATCACACGCAGTGCATTGCTTAATTGTTTGAGGTTACGTCACGTAGATCTGACGGATGAGGTGACATTACAGCTTCGCTGGGCGAACCACCTACACTGCGTGGATTGGACGCCTTTTCTTTTTACCCATGGTTGTAGTTTTCTAATACATCGTTACATTCCTAACTGCAGCTAACTGTACTAAGCGCCATTGTATAAGTCCTCTCTTTTCCCCCACCAATAATAATTTCTTTCTTGCCTGAACCGTTGACCAGTAAAACTTTGAAAGCTAGGGCCACTGACAACAGTTGAAAGGTCATGCTAGGTAAATATCCTGCCCTTCTGTTACGGTATACTTAGGAGTTTACGAACTTTCGTGGTGTGTGACACCATGCGAAGCTTTCTCGTGGGCGCTGCGAAAGCTCATCGAGAGAGAGAGAGAGAAAGAGAGCGTGGGCTGTTCATGCGCACGTTCACCGGTGTAATAATTTGCATAAGCCATGGTCGCCACGTGTTCTGTAGAAAACCGTCTGCGTTTGCACTCCAAAAAACTTCGCAAGATGTCTCTGACGACCGCCAACACGTACAAAAAAGACACACACCTTGTATTTATCCACATCACCTGGCGTGGTGAGCATGGAGTAGGCCTGCTTCTCGGTGTCGATGAACTGCTTGACGTGGTCGTCCCACAGGTCCTTGTCGCCCGACTTCAGTGCCGCCCACATCCACATGAAGCCGCTGAAGTCGTGCGGCGCCTTGCTGCGTTGTGCACAACAGAAGGAGCAACGGGGCGCTAAACACATTGCTTCGAGCCGATTTATCGCGTAGGATAGCGGCGACCCAAATAAGAACTCCAATTGACAGAGGGGTAATGTGGATGTGGGTGCTTGCCAAAATATAATTACGCACAGCCGCCCCCGAAACATTACACAGTTCACTTTTCACAACGGCACTTCCAGTTAAAAAAAAGTCTTCATTTGAAAGATTCAAAATAAGGACAAATGGCCAAGGGTGCATTCGTATTCTTACCGATTTCGGTAAAGCATCGCTATCGCGATGATCTCACCGTAACCGGCGCAGAGGCGGAATGTATAAAAAGGGTCGCGACTTCAGTTGGATAATTTCGATAAAAAACGTTCACTCCCTTCACTTTCTCGCAACTGCAGTATAGGGAACTCTTACTGCTAAGCTTCCAGGTACATCTAAAGACATGGTAAAGTACATGTTAGTCGTCGGTTCTTTCAAGGGCAGCGGAGGTAAACAAGGTAACGTGCTGGCGCTGTTGAGTACCAGTGCATGCAGGAATACGTATATCCGTACGCGGGTATACAGGAAAGCGACAGGTATGCTTGGTGACATTTGAAGCCACGCTTATTTTACGATCACCAATGTAAGCCTTTTATTCAGATGGCGGTTCCTTCGGCGCTGGCGGAGTTGCGTGCCGAAGATGAACAAAGATCTAAACAGTTATGTTTGCAGAGGCTGTGTCTGTGTATTAGGGCTCGGCGTGCATCAGTCACGCTATGAACCTTCTTTTGTCATCCATCCCACTCGTTTTTCGACTTAGTGTTGGTATAATAAAATCTCCATGTGGCGACTACTACGTCGTGTTGCAAATTTAGCAATTCCAGTTCCTTGCTCCGTGTACTTGGGGATGCAGTGGCATAATTTATATATATATACATATATATATATATATATATATATATATATATATATATATATATATACACATACACATATATATATATATATATATATATATACGTATATATATATATATATATATATATATATATATATATATATATATATATATATATATATATATGTATATATGTATATATATATATGTATAGTGTGCCGCACAACAGCTCTTCGCCATTCAGAAAAGAAGCATACGCGACAGCAGTGTGCGGCTGCCGTATAGAATTTACTTGTGTGTATGACGTTTCTGAATTACATGGTAGCGCAAATAAATGAGGACAAGAATGGCACACAAAGTCTTCGTGCGCCTTTGTTGTGTCCATATAATTCATTTTTAATTAATTAGTGCCCAGATAAGAAATTATAGCGAGTGAACGTCAATGAAGCACCCGAGCAACTTAACATTAATTACAAGCTATCGGAATACGAAACCGCTGGGCGCAAGTTGATATGTCAGGCCCGCTTTTGCAGAGACAGTTCAAGAGAAAGAGCGAAAGGAGATATTATATCGAAGAGTGGTCTTGAGAACGCTGGCTGCGTGGCGTAGTGCTCCATCGCAACTTCTTGCCTTCGCTCACAAATATGTTCCGTTGCTGTTAGGTTGCGCACAGGAGCTAGAAAAACGTGTTACCGATAGCACTTTCAGCTCAGGAAAGTTATCCTAGTTCAAGATAAAAAAAAATGGAGGCGAGAAAAAGGTGCGTTGTTTTTTGTTAGAGCGAACGGTACAGCTACAGTCGCAGGAGATCCGTGGCACTCACATTGTTTCGAACTGCTTCGCCGCTTGGCCCAGAAGGTACCAACCGTTGATGGCGTCCGGTGCTTTCTGGAAGTGCAGTCCTCACGATTAGCGGAAAGTAATACTAACTGCGTATTCTGACCTGTCAGTCCCGAAACTACGCGCACAGAATGCCTGATATTTCATTGCTATACGAAGATGCCCTCTAGAAAACAAACATTTCGCCGCGCGCTGGTCTTGCCGTGAAAGAGCGCCAGAATTAAGAGGTCCGCTTTCCAGATTTGGGGTAGGCATACGATACACAAAAAGCGACGTCACTTTGTGGCACGCCCTTAACGCCAGCATTCAAGCCTCAGATTTGGGTGGCCGAAGTTTGTAAAAATCTTCTTGCCCACTGCGTTTCGTTTTCTGCTCGTTCTTAAATAGGATTGAGCCGTACTTTAGGTAGTCGTAGGCGCAATACATCAACATGGTCGTAGTAGTTCAGCTCTATAGAATTCTTTGGTCATTAGGCTTTCTTTCGCGCGACATCGTTTGAGCAAACTTGAAGTTACTCTATCACCATTTGCCAGCAGCAGTTGCGCGACAGTATTTATTCATATTTATAATATTCGCCGGCCATTTTGATCCATCGGCCGCGAATGTGCACAGAGAGCTAAATGCAAGTTAAGTGCAGCATTAAGTTTACTTATCTATATATATCGCGTGCAAATGACGTGAGGATGACTGAATAAACCATTTGCGCATTAGGCATGGCTTAAAGGGGCACCAGAGAGGAAAACAATCTTTCTCATATTAGTAAATTACTCGTTAACGATACCAAAAGCAACACGCTAGCCGCCAGAAGACACTTCGTAAGGGAGAGAATGCACAAAAAGAAAATTCACGTGGTGACGCCACCTCTAACTTGCCGCACCAGCCGCCATGACGTCGTACATTCTGATGGCATCCGCGACGTCACCGTCGGCGATTTCGGCGGGAAATTTAAAGTGAAACGGTCTACATCGGTTTTCTAATCTATTAATAAACCTATGTTGGTAACGTTAACGATACTAGAGGTTTCGGAGGACGATTTATCAGTATAAACTAATTTACTATTTTACTTCAGTCTCCCTTTAAGATGCTCGTTTTTTAACGTCTTCGGTCGTAGCTCCTCGACAATATTAGCCTATTTCTTGTTGGCACCAGGAAGCTCCTTAAATGTACGAACGTGGCGTTACTTTTTGAATATTGCGTGCTACTTATACCTTGTTTGAAGTCGCTTTTTATTCCCCCCGTTGACAGCCAAGTACTGCCTGTCAAGCTCTAAGTGTATTTGTTAGGTACCAATTGTTATTAGAGCAATAAAGCGTTAATATATCAGACGTGCAGCTTTAAGTCAGCGACGAACACCGGAGTCGTGAAAGAAACGATGGAGCCCTCACCGTCTCCATGTCCTGGCCGATGAGCGTCCACGACTTGTTGTCCAGCTCTATTCCGTAGCACGCCATCATGGACGGATTGACGTACAAGGGTTTCGTGTCTTCGATAATGACCGGGAATTCAGCTGCGAGCGCGGCGCACAGAATATTCGTCATTTTTTTCTCGTGCCGCAGTTTCGCTGGACGTACGCGCCATCTCGTTACAGCGCTCGAACATGTATACACCCTTGCAATTATTTAATGATATCACGCGAGCCTCGACCCCAAGATACGGTAGTTTCTAATATCAGCGAGAAGCAACGAGACCAGGGGTACGACGATGAGCGTCATGCCGGCTTTCTAAACGTGATTGCACAGACAAGGCTGATACTGTGCATGCATCTCTAAGCAAACAGCGTATTAGACAGCGCTCCCACACTATAGTGTGCTCTCTGCGCTTGCGCATCACGTAAGAAATCTGTTTGCGTCTCTAACATAGTAAGATAGTAGCGCCTATATATAATAGCGCCTATGTTAGGCGCCACTATGTGGAGGGGTCGACGCTCGCGCGATATTATAAAGTTGCAAGGGTGCAAAGTGAAAACAGTAATCGAAATTGACAACAACGCGTAGCTCCGTTTGCTGGCGTTCTAGCTTCAAGCGATAGGTGAAGCCATGCCTATCGTTGACGTGCAGAAACACCAGAACCAATGAATAAATCGCTATGTAAATAAGGGAGCGGAGAGATGGACGTGCTGAAATGACCGAAACAATCAGCAATCCGCTATATAAATAAGGGAGTGGACAGGTGGACACAAAATGTGCAATAAAAGTTAGTAAAGTGTCTCGGACTAGGGCGCTTAACCTCTGTTTGAAATTAAGGCTTCGACGGACACCCGTCAGGTCGGGAAGAATTATTTAATAGAAAGACGAGCATGCCGACCTCAAGAAAATCAAAATGTATTGACGTTTCGGCACCCAGAACGAGAACCTTGTTCACAACCTAAGATTGTGAACAAAGCTCCCGTTCTGGGTGCCGAAACGTGAATACATTTTGATTCTCTTGTGGCCGGCGTCCTCGTCTTTTTATTCAATTAACTTCTGTTTATACAACCTTTGTTTTAAATAATCCGCTGCTAGACTGATGAATTTTCATATACACTTGCCTGTATTCGGACGTAAGCAAATTACGGCGGTAATATTGCCTTTAAGGTGCTATGCTAAAAGAAAGCTTCAGTTAGGAAGCTCCTGATTAACAGTTGCAGTCTAGTCGTATCGGTTCAGATGAATTTAGGAGCCGCGGTCCCTTGTATTAGTTTCGTGCGGAATACAAAAGCGTGGTTAAGTATCGGTCACCTTGCCCAAGAAGCGCTTCTATTAAACCATGCCTTAATAGCTACGTGAAGGTGCGTAGCTGTTCAGCGAAGGATTTTGCGTTTTTGCCTTATTTTGCTTTCAAACATTTTCTAGGTCCGCGAGGGCCTTGAAAAACGTTTTGAATAGGCTTGTGCGAATAGTAAATTTAAGGTTCGAAGAGAATTCGAACCGAATAGTGATTTGCTCGAATAACTTCGAATCGAATTCGAATAGTATATATCACATGTTACAAAGAAAAATAAGCATATTTGTCATGACCCAACTAACCTGCACCATACTTTTTTTGTAAGTGAAGGAAGGCATGTGCAAATGTCATTATTTTTCGTTCAAAGGGAAGTGGAAGCACCTTTGAATAGTAGCAAGATTTGACTTTCGGTAGAATGCAAGTGATAACCTGTAAAATACGTTACGTTTTAAAATTTACTATACTTAGGGCATATAAGCCGGTATAACGAGCTTTGGAACTTAATTAACGATGAATCGATGTGAGAGTATTTTTTCATTTAACCTTGAAGTGGGGCTTCGCGGCAGTGCGGATTTCCGCTGAATAGGTGTATTCACGGTATAGCAATCGTCCACTGTAGTGAAACCACATTTACAGGGGATTACATACGGTTTATATATGTCTATTCGTTCATTTCGACGAATTTAGAATAATTTAAATTCGTTTCGAAGCGAATTCAAATCCTGCAATATTCGCTCGAATATTCGAACTGGTCCAGTATTCGCACAAGCACGGTTTTGAAGAAATGAGCGTACGTTAGCTTTCGAGCCGGTATTATTTACACTGGCGTACGTTGGTGTGTGCGATAAAAGAGGAATGAAACAATCAAACGTAAGTATAAAATGTAAAACTAATGATTGAAGAATTGTTGCACAAGGAATCTTTCTCGCTGCTCGTCCTCTTTTCCTATACAAGAAGAAAGCTCCACGAGGTTCACATCAACCTCCATCTCATTCACCCCCTCAAACATTTCATTTCCTTTCGCTCTCTTGCGCACATGCAATCTGTTCAGCTCCACTTCTGAGGTTGGGGGAGAGTGAGCGAAAGGTACTTAAATACGCTGCTAAGGGAGGCGGTTGCGACCCTGACAAAGTCCACTTGTTTAAAGTCTGGGTCCAGCGACATTCTTTGTTCAACTATTTTGCTTCCCTTGAATCCTGCGCCTTTCTCAACTTTTTTTTTTCAAAAAGCAACAAATGCATCGGCCATTGTTGTGGCCTAAATGAAGCAGTTTGTTTACGCATGGTTCATTCCAACACGTCTGGAACGGATTGCAGCCTCTAATGCAATTAGGGCTTCTAAGGCGCGCTGCCCGAAGAAGGCAAAGAGAATCCTCACCACCGCCCACACCCATTTTCACGGCATGTCACGGAAGATGAGGCGGAAGGTAGGCCGAGCGCACATTTTACCCGCCCATTCATTTAAGCCTCCGTGTAACACCGATGATTTTGGCGCGCATGCTCCCAGTCGATGCGTTTATCTTGCTCAGGGCGATGACCACACTGCGGTCGAAGCTAAAACGTGCACGACGGTGAATAGTGCTTCGATTGGCGACCTACTCGCGAAGCTATTCACGGATCAGTTTTCTGGTGACATCGCTGAAGAACAGGTCTATTACGTTTCCTTACGTCGTGCTCCGTAAAGGCTGGCATTTCCCGCGATATGAACACGTGGCGACCGATTCGCAGCTGCCTCCGTTTCGTGTATAGTTGTCAATCGATACCTCCACGTACCTGTAGTGCTGTTCAGCCACTCAACAGCGACAGAAGCAGGCGTCCGCAAACTGATGGCGCCGTTGTCGGTGGAACTGGCGAAGGGCGTGTTGGTGGCTTCCCTGCCAAAAGGAAAACCGAAACAAACCATATAGCGCAAGCGGCCTCACGCACGTCATCTGCTACTGCATGACCATGCTTTAACCTCCCTGTACTTCCGTTTTTACTTTTTCCTCCTCATTTACATCTTTCATGTAAGCTAGCTTCAAAGGTTTTTTTACCGTTCCTTTTTTTTGTGCTGGCTTCTATTAAGTCATTTCAATACTCTCTTCTCGCCGCTGATTATGACTTGCGACTTCCGTAGCCTTACTTTAGGGTCACACTTAACTACCTGTGTGACACACTTGGGCAGCGGCAAAATATGGTGGCGTAGATTTGTAAGGCAACGGAGGCCAATGGTCACAGAAGAGGTCGCAGAAAATGAGGTGGAGGATAAAGCGAGCTCACGCTTTACCCAGTCGCTCTATGGTCATTTGGAAAATGTGGAGGACCCGTTCAGGCTCAGTTTCAATTCTCACTATTTGTGGTGTTCGTGAGTTTCGGGTTCAGTGTTGTGCGCGAGTTTCCGTTTAGGCCACAAGAGATTCCACCACCAGAGGGCCGAGCAGCAGCGTATTAGGCCACAAGAGATTCCACCGCCAGAAGGCCGAGCAGCAGCGCATGCGCTGCTGCTCGGCCCTTGCTCAAAACACTGAACCCGAAACTCCCGAACACCACACTCTTAATTAAGTATGACCAGTTAGAGTTATAACCATAGGTCGGCAGAAAAAATTGGAGCTCACTAGACTCACTCAAGAAATATGTTTTGCTGTGAGGGCTCACTCGGACTCGGACTCACCAAAATTTTCCTCAACCAGACTCACTCGGACTCAAACTCACCAATATATTACTCAGCCGGACTCAGTCAGACTCAGGACTCACGGCTTGGCCCGAGCCTGAGTGAGCCTGAGTGTGTTGACTCATGAGTCCGTTAGCGTAAAAATGGCTTTTTCGCTCATGGTCTTTATGCTCTCCAATATTTACCATAATCGGTGCGCTACTAAGTAATATTTGTTGGGGTTTAACGTCCCAAAATTATCGGTGCTCTATGATACGCCTTGTGATCTTGTACCTTCAAATACGGGTTATCAGTGATTTCAATTCAGTAAAGGCATTTATGAATTACATGACTCACACGAGATATTTTTATGAAGAACTTGCCGCGAGAGAGTTTGCGGGCGGAGGTCGTGGCAACCCCCCCCCCCCCCAACTCACGCCTCTGATCAATAAATGTTGAGGTGGCGTATGAATGCCAGTGCGTTGAGATATGTGTGAATATAAACGTAAGCTGATAGAAAGCTCATATTAATGCCGAGGATGAGTAGATAGAAACATGGCTCGGTAATAAAACGCGTAGTTCACTCAGACTCGCTCAAGGAATATATTTTGAGCTCAGGACTCACTCGGACTCGCAATCACCAATGTTTCCCTCAACTGGCCTCACACGAACTCAGACTCGCTAAATTTTTCCTCAACAGGACTCACTCGGACTCGAACTCACTGAAATTTTACTCACTCGGACTCACCCATACTCAGACTTACGGCCTAATCCGAGTGAATGAGTCTGAGTGAGTCGACTCATGAGCGAGTTCGCCGACCTATGGTTATAAGTGACTCACTTTCGGTCTGTGCTTAACTTGCTTCCGGTAGGCACCACCTATGTGGAGACCGAGTTAATGTATGCGACCATACTTCACCTTTGATTACCGTCACAGACACATTTACGTCTTCCTAAATATCTTTTGAATATCCCCTTTAGTACAGACGGGTCCACTGTTAAATGGAATACTTGCGTTTCGGTTACGTCCGGATTTCGCTCTCCTACAAAAGCATGGTGTCTTAGATTTGCGTAACACTACTGGTGATTGATAGTTCGGAACCTATATGATAACACTAGTAACGTGCACGAATAATCTTTCCGCATCCACTAGCCGTTAGGGCGCCAACAAAATGGAAGTTGCTCAATCGAGTCTTCCCTTTAACAGTGGACTGTACTGTACATTTAACTCTTCATATGAAGTCATATTATTTCTTTTTGCCTTTGTTTAATCGAATTTAATTGACTTTTGCTAGTAGCCGAACGTTATTTCTTGCATGATATCATTTTTCATTTTCTACTTCTGTTACTTTTAGTATAGTTATTACAGTTTCTGTTCACATTTCTAAATGGGGCCCGCACTAGTGTTCGTTTATGGGACCATACAGTTCATGCATAATTTGTATAAGATAATGTGTGCAATGAAGATCAATCAATCATTGATTCATTCATATCTTAAATATCGCCCTTATAGGCCTACCTGGAACCGGCTACACCGCACCCGAGAAAAATACGCACACACAACTTTCTCGAGTTCGACACACCTGACGCTACCGTTTACGTGGTGCGGTCGAGCTAAGTATTACCGCGGACAGGCAAGAAAACTCGCTTACGGAGATGTCCACTTGAGCTTCTTCGGTGCTGTGAAATCCCTCGTCAGTTTCTTTACCTTGAAGCCTTCCTTGAGCCATTGGGTGACGTATTCTTTTTTGACCAACTGCGAAGGCCCAAACATTGTGTCAGCAAAAGCAGTAAACATTGGGTGATTGGGACTCGGCCCGTGATTAATCAGAGCGATAGCTATGCAAGGCAAAAAAGAATGACGAACAGAAACGCTTCCAGGAAAGTCTGCACTTAACACGAAGCGACCGGCTTCCTTAACTTGTACTGTTTGAGTTCACGATCTGTGACCATGTACCCTCTCAGGATAGAAAAAACGCTTCTACTGGTTGATGCCTGGAATATCGATAATTGTGGTAGCGCATGCGTGAGCCAACCGTCGAGAAACTTGCGTAAATGAAATCAAGTGCCTGAACATACATCTCTCACGTAGAACCCCCACGCGCGCCAGATCGATAGGTATCGCCTCGACATGCGCAAGTTTTTGTGCTGATTTTTCCGCCGCCGTGCGCCTTTTTAGTTGTTAGTCGGCGTTTTTGTTGTCCTGGACTTCTCTCTCGTGTCCGTGTTTGCACGCCCCGTCTTTTAACATGAATCGCAACCAACTAGCTAAGTCCGTGACCAGTTCTCACCAACGAGAGATGAAATTTAATTTTTTTAAAATATGAATTCTCTTTTACAAAACGACAGTACACGCGAAGAAAGATAACACGCCGTGATAATGAGCCAGTCGCTAAAATATGTATGTTAAAACCGGAACGCATAGGTAGTCGTGTACCAGTCCCATGTATTCTAATATGCGTTCGTGCCGCGATGTAATGTAAGCAACACGTGGCGTGCAGCTGATAACACTTGCAATCTAAACTAAACTTTGATCGTAGGTGTCCCGGAAGGCTTAAGAGGATCTATGAAAATTCTGGATGGAGCGCCCTCGGGCCGCACTCGTTCACTTGACAGGGCAAGAATGAGAGATGCGTACACATTATCTGTTCGTTGTAGTGGGCTTCGTACCATTTCCACAGTTTCTTTTCGGTGTTGGAACCGAATGAGTTTCGCCTGACGACAACGATTGCTGGTTGTTATGTCCATTAGCCTCGTATTCTCTCAAAAATTGTCAAGTGACCATGAGGTTTGAAGTTGAGGTTTCGTACACCGGCTATAACCGCCGAAAAGCTCATCGTGTATGCGCGCTGGCACTGCAGTTGCTTTTGGCGTTTGGTTTTGCAAGAAAGTACGTGGGAAGCGAGAGAAACAAGCGCCTGCCGGGCAAGAACACTTACCGGAGCGAAGGCGCCGTGTTCTATGTCAGTAGTGGTGCTGTTAAAGATGTTTTTGGTAACGTAGCTCTGCGGGCGTTAAGAAATAAAACGAAGGTATGCTTTTGTTCGAGCCCGACGGCACAACACTAAAGAGGCGTGACATTTGTGGCTGCAAATTACCTGTAATGCCTTCTGGAAGTCAGTGTCGCCAAGAATGATGTGCGCCATTCGGAACACCAGCAGTTCCTGCACAGACGATTGATTCGCTTGAATATTTCATTGTTTCAAGATGACCGCGGTCCACTACCATTGTCACCTGTCGCATACGGATTACGAGCACAAAAAAGTTGAAGGACGCTTCCGGTTCGCTTCAAGAGTACAACGCGATAGCGTAATCGGGCCCCGTTCGCATCGCATCGCCTTCTCAATCGCCAGTCTGGGTTCGCTCCTCAGTAGACACCTCAAGCGTGCCTAAAGGAAAGGAACGCCTGCACGCTTAAGTCGGGCATATCAAACTATCCTACAATACCTACTGCAAGTACAGTTGAGAAGTGCCCACTACCCCATTATTCTTCATTTTGCCAATCGGCGAATTACCCGCTACGCGTCCGTAAGGCAACACGTGGACCTACGCAGCTGCTTACTTTGTTGATGCTTTTGCCGATGATAATGATTGAATGTGCCTGAGCGCTTTGTAATGGGTGAGACTTTAAACCCTTCACTCGCCGTGCAATTTTCATGCATTGACTCCTGGCGCACTTCTACGCTTCTGCCGTGCAACATTACATGCGTTAAGGACACTCCTAGCATTATACGGCAATTCGTATCGGTTCTTTTTTTCTGAAGAAGCTCTAAACAATGGCGTGGCTCTGTGGTGGAACACCTGTTTGCCACGCAGAATGTCCGAGTTCGATCCCACTGGAATCGAAGTTTTTTTGTTATTTATTTGCACCTATCTCGAATTTTGGCTCACGGACAACGCTGATATTTCTCGCTCCATCAAAGACGCCGACACCGGCAGACCGGAATTCTTGCGAAATGAGCTGTTTAACGACGTCGCTTGAAAATGTAACTTTACACGAAGTAATCGACATGCAACGATCCCTAATTCTGAGAAAGGACTGTACTCGAGTGGCCCGTGCAATACAGACAATATATTTTACACGTAATATATTTTATTAAGGATGTGCATCTATGAAATTTTCAACTTCTAAGCAATTCGAATCTTGAAAACCCAAGTGCTAATGAAATCCAATATTTTCGAATACGAATGGTACATCTACTGACTTTCGCAAAAAAATCTTTTTCACCAACCAGACAAAAAAGCATGTTTGTTCAGCAGCAAATGTCATACATGAAATCTAAGCATTTTAGAGCACCATTGCTTGACCGTATAGAATATGCACTTATTTTATGTTGTAATGAAGAAAGGACAGCTGCTTGGTATGTTCGGCAAGCAGCGACACCGTTGCGTGTGTCACCATTCCGACAGACGAGAACAGCCGCTCAGTAGACACACTATTGGTGATGTGTTAATATTTGCTATCATGGTTTATTCCTTTCAGCAGGCTTTCTAATTCGGGCGGCAGCAATGGCAACTAATCGTCACAATATTCATTGCAGGCGATTCATCTTGAATAACCCAGGCTAATGCAGAGTTTACTTATTTTGAACATTTGTTTTTAATTTGCGATCGCTCCCGATTTATTTAGATGATTTTGCTCAGTCTAAATTTGGCATGCTCTGGCCACCTGAACACTGGCAACAATTGGTGGGGTGGGCGGGGGGGGGGGGTGGAAGTGAGCGTTGTCAACTGAACGTAAGTTTGTCTAATTATTGTACATTCAGTTTTACGAAATTTAGCACAGGTATGTAATTCTTCGTGCGTATTTTAATGCACGTTATTGAGTTTTGCGGTGTTCGAAGATTTCGAATAGTCGATGTGCCTTGCGCCTCGAATCGAATATTCGAAATCTAGAATAATCGCACTCCATTTCTTTTTCGCACTTACGCCCGCAATTTAATGTGGCTAAAGAATCCCCTGGAATTTGAAGACTTGGTGCTTGTCTTTTTACATACATATACACAGGGCAATTGCCACGACAGGATGTTAAGACTGGGCGCCACAGTGTGAAACTACAGACCGGCCCATCAGGCGAAATGTAAATAAATCGCGTTTCGTACGCGCATCTTTCTTGAAGCCCTTTCAACGGCGAAGCCTTTTCAACAAATCGGGATGGACCTGCCTGGCCCGTTTCCGACGTCGTCTTACGCGAACAAGTAGATAGTAGTGGCGACGGACTACCTCACGCGCTACGCCGAAACGAAGGCGTCACCGTCGGTAAGTGCACTGCAGGTCGCAAGATTATTTGTGAGAAACATCGTTCTCCGGCATGGCATACCCGAGGTCCTTCAGGGGAACCGCGTTCACTGCAGAGCTCAAGCAACAGATACTACGTTTCAGCCACACATGTCATCACCGAACTACCGCCTGCCACCCCCAAACAAACGGCCTGACAGAACGTTTCCATAGGACGTTTGCAGATATCCTCGATATGTACGTGCACGTCGAGCACAAGGCGTGGGACGAAGTTCTCACTTACGTTACGTTCGCGTGTAATACGGCGCGACTAGAGAGAACGCATATGACCCCTTTCAAACTTGTCTATGGCCCAGAAGCCACCTCTACGCTGGACGCTATGCTACCCCATTTCGATGACGAGAACATCAACGAAGTTCTTGCCGGCTTTCTACAACGTGCCGGGGAAGCCCGCCAGCTTGCCCGATCACTCATCAAGAGACAGCAACCTACCGATGCCTGACTTCTGTTACGAAATTCTGTTACGGTCTCGTGCATGTGCTGTGTCTTTCACACTATTTCGTTGGGGCCTCTATTCGAAGAATACCTAATAGCAACAGCAGAAGACTCAGACTTCCCCGCAAACCTCGGGGTTTCATGCGCAGCCGATGCTGCAATAGATATGGTAGTCGCCTCTAAGGACAGTAGACAGTTATAGTTTAGCATTAGCGTGATAGCAGGGGTTAAGGGAATAGCGTTACCGTGCCGCAAACGTTGGTTGCTGAAAGCGTGTTTTAGTTTAGCGGGATAGCGTTTACGTGTCCAAGCCGAGACGGTGGTGCCACCAGGGGCGTAGCCAGAAATTTTTTTCGGGGGGGGGGGGGGGGGGTTCGAACATACTTTTTGTATGTTCGTGCGTGCGTTTGTATGTGTGCGTGCATATATAAGCAAACAAAACTGAAAAATTTCGGGGGTGGGGGGTTGAAGCCCCCCAACCCCCCCCCCCCCCCCTCCCCCCCTTGGCTACGCCCCTGGGCGCCACCTAGCGAAGGGTGAATGCGTTAAAAAAGTGAAAAGAACAAAACCAAGAATGCTCGCCTGTATCCCCGCACGCAGCAAAAATTTTCATGTTGCAGACTTGTTCAATGCTTGTTTACACCGATCTTCTAGATAGGCCTAGGGACGTTCGAAATTGGAAGCGATCTCAAAAACTACGCTAAGTTATCCGTAATGCCGTGTCGTCGAAGCTACCTGAAGGCAAGTGAAGCCATTTCGCACAGTCGTTTGCTACGAAGGAAGTGGATCCGTCACATCAACGCTAGAAGCGGGTGTCGAAAACCGTCATGTTTTACGTACACTACGTTAACCACGCAAACACGCTAACGCTAAATCTGAAATATAGCGTGCGTACGGTAAACGCTACGGGTCGTTTACGGTACTGCGCATGCGCACTTCGATCCCGCTATTCCGCTAAGCCCGCTATCTGCTAAACCCGCTAAACTATAACTGTCTCGTTATAAGCGAAGTTTGCGCAAAGGCAGCCCTGATAAACAGAATATGGTGCGCTCACCCTTGTGCCAGCAGATGGGTTTCCCTTCATGCATTCCTTGAGATCATTCATGAACACAGGTGCCTGCGTGGAAATAGTAAATTAAAAGAAAATAAAGAACTACAAATCGGAAGAGCCGACAAAAACGCCATGCGACAGAATGGGCGTACACTGTACGCTCATTCTGAAATGGTGCTTTAAGAACGCAGATATACTTATCTCGGACAGATATAGATAGATAGATAGATAGATAGATAGATAGATAGATAGATAGATAGATAGATAGATAGATAGATAGATAGATAGATAGATAGATAGATAGATAGATAGATAGATAGATAGATAGATAGATAGATAGATAGATAGATAGATAGATAGATAGATAGATAGACTTCACGAAGAAGCCAGCAATACAACGTAACACTCACCAGGTGGCTGTCGTCTGTTCCCGCTAGTAGGCAGAGGTATTTAACACCGGCTGAAGAAAGCCAAGGTCCAGTCGCCGGTGGCTGCGTGAGGACGGCTGTCCACTGCGACCATGGTAGAGAAATTATTGCTAAGCACTATCTCAAATTGTTAAGTGCTCTGGAACTAACAGAAAAAAAAATTTACGTCGTATCAAAGGCACCATTATAGAGCAAATGAGCTTTCGTAAAAAAGAAACATTACGTAAGGCTACACACGACACGCCGCACTCGATTTAATTTCCGAGTAGCTGCAGAGGTGAAGCACAAACACCAAGCGCTCTACGCGAGCGTCGCAGAGCGAGAGGGAGATGAGGCGCGCACAACGGGAGTGAAGTCAGCACCCCCCCCCCCCCCGAAAATATTGCTGCTTACGCCCGTGCAACGTAACCATTAAATGTCAGTTAGCTATGTTCACTTAGGGAGAACCGGCGTGTCTCTTTTTCCGGGATTTGCATTTGCACCCGTCACCACTGAAATTATTTGTAATTATCCGGGCCCTAAATCCGCCATTTTCTTTAGTAAAATTATGCTCCTATGTCCTGTTCATCACAGAAACCTTAAAAGCTCGTTTTTATGCCTAACTTTTGTTTGGGGGGTATTTCGAAATTATGGACAACCCCACATGGTGGTGAATCTGGAATGCTCCGCAAGTAACTTAATGTTGCTAGGCGCTAGCTCCATAACAACCTCTTATGTTCATCACCGCATCTCGAAGCACAGATAGCGCGTGCGTGCCCGGCAGGACGGCAAAACACGCGGGATCATCGTGCCGCCTCTACGGTTCAAAACAACTCGCTCCACCTGAAACGAACGAGAAAGACCTCGCGGGTAAATGAAAAACAAAAACAAAAGAACTGACATTTAGCAGTTCCATGAGTTATTTAAATTTATTTTAGTATATGTGCGCAAAGCTCGGACGAACACAGGAAAAACGATGTAGACAGAAGGAGCGCAAACTATCAACTGATTTATTCTTTCTTCAAATAGCTTATATAAGCTTCTTCAAACGTCACAAGAAAAGTGGATAAGGAGAGAAAGCAAACAAATCATGCCCACCTCATGTCAAGCAAAACCTGCGCAAGAAATTGCCTTCTGCCTTATATAGGTTAACCGAAGCATCGCTTACGCAATCATCTCCCTTCTCTTTAATGATAAAAGCTTCCAACAGTTCCCGCCCCAATCTGTTCCTGCTCTTTCCTAAAAGCTTTAACTTTTTAAGCAAAGGCTCGCATCCTAAGCATGTGCTGCAATGAGCGGGCAGGTGTGCTCCTTTATGTCGAACCGACAAGGCATGCACCTTGGCGCGCTCATTTATGCAACGCCCCGTTTGTCCCACGTAGGACTTTCCACATTTGAGGGGTATTTCATACACCACTTTCGTGGCACATTTGACAAAGCTTTCAGCATGCTTGATTCCGCAACCATTGCGTAGGGATTCCTTTCCGCCAATCCTTGAACATAATCCGACAAGCTTTTTGGGTGCTGAAAACACCATAGCTACGCCATGCCGATTTGCCACATTTTTCCATGTTGTGGCTGACCTTGTGCATAAACGGCACAACAATGCGCTTCTTTTTCGGTGGGCACTCGGTGCTGCCACCACGTCTTCCATCATTTTTGATCTTCTTAAGAAGACTGTCAGCCACTGCTGTGATTACCTCACAAGGGAACCCGGCCGCTAGAAGCCTGCCAACTTGATTATCGAAACTGTCATGCATGGTATGCGGACACGATTTAGTTAGAGCGGAATGACGACACGAACTTGCAATCACCCTCTTTACCATCTTTGATTGCGCAGAATCAAATGGCATAAGCGGTTTCTGCTCTCGCGGTGCATATTTCCAGCAAATATGGCGTCTTCCGATTTGCAAAGTAACATCTAAAAATTGTAACGAACCATCGGAAGGGATCTCGTGTGTAAAATTCAAACCTTTCCCATGAAGCCTGAAAAGGTTTAGAATACTGCTGACTGAATCCGTGTAAGTCCGGGCGCTCTGTCGTGATAAAAGTATAAAAAAAAGTATAAAAAAAAAGCAAAAAATACCCCTCAAATGAGGAAAAGTCCTACGTAGGACAAACGGGGCGGTGCATAAATGAGCGCGCCAAGGAGCATGCCTTGTCGGTTCGAAGTAAAGAAGGAGCACACCTGCCCGCTCATTGCGGCACATGCTTAGGATGCGAGCCTTTGCTTAAAAAGATAAAGATTTTAGGAAAGAGCAGGAACAGATTGGGGCGGGAACTGTTGGAAGCTTTTATCATTAAAGAGAAGGGAGATGATTGCGTAAGCGATACTTCGGTTAACCTATATAAGGCAGAAGGCAATTTCTTGCGCAGGTTTTGCTTGACATGAGGTGGGCATGATTTGTTTGCTTTCTCTCCTTATCCACTTTTAACGCGATAGCGTTAGAGAGCTCGTGTCGCAGAAATTCCGTCGTCGGTGTCGGGACCGCGGGGACCGTTGGTTGTGAGCGAAAAATCATCCGTGAGCGAAAAATCGAGAAAGGAAATGGACAACTATGTCCATCTAGCGGAAAACATATCAAGCCAATGCCGCCTTTTCCAGAGGAGGCGTTGATCAAGCAAACAGCGAACGCTAGATAATGTGCTGACATCTGTGAGGCATTGTGAGACTCTTCATGGCCTCCGAGATGGCAAGTGCGCGGCGTACATCTTGGAGGCCATGCGACTCTCGCTTTAGATCAAAAACCTGTATGTACCATTCTCGCGCGCGCGCGTGTGTGTGTCTGTGTGCGTGTGTGTGTAACAATATACATTAATAAGTATGCACTTAGTGGTTGAAGTGCGCACCAGGGGCCGGATTTCGCTATTGCGTTCAACTCTTAAAGGCGAAGCTTAAGGGTCCCCCAATTTTTTCTTGTGACGTTTGAAGAAGCTTATATAAGCTATTTCAAGAAAGAATAAATCAGTTGATAGTTCGCGCTCCTTCTGTCTACATCGTTTTTCCTGTGTTCGTCCGAGCTTTGCGCACATACCCTACAATAAGTCAGGCACCAACTCGCCCAACAAGAAGTTCTTGTAAGAGTTGTTTAAAGTCATACTTTATTCTTTTGAGAATGTAGATTATTCCTGATATTTAAATGCCTTACAGAGCGATTTCCTCGTGATATATATTTTTGCGAATATTCTATAAGTGATTTAATATAAGAGTAATTAAATTCTTGTAAAATAGTTTGTATAATGTAGTGGTGTCGTTCATAAATAAATAAATAAAATAAATAAATAAATAAATAAATAAATAAATAAATAAATAAATAAATAAATAAATAAATAAATAAGTAAATAAATCCTTACCGGACAAAATATTTGTCGTGAATCTGAATCGTATACGTATACGTCTTTCGCGTGTGCTCCTCTGTCTCGAGGTTTGAATGCCCTATGAGACACTAGTATACAGGCCGCAAAAACAACCACACAGTGCGTGTAATGAGCGGATACATATGTCGTATCGGGTAGCTGGGTGCTTCGAGGAATACGTTGTACACGAGGAGCGAGCGAGCGAGCGAGCGAGCGAGTGAGTGAGTGAGTGAGTGAGTGAGTGAGTGAGCGAGTGTGAGAGTGAGTGAGTGTGAGAGTGAGTGAGTGAGTGAGTGAGTGAGTGAGTGAGTGAGTGAGTGAGTGAGTGAGTGAGTGAGTGAGTGAGTGAGTGAGTGAGTGAGTGAGTGAGTGAGTGAGTGAGTGAGTGAGTGAGTGAACTCTTAGGTCCAGCAAAACGCGATAAAACCCGGCTAATTCCTCGTCGGGACCGACAAGTCTAGCCTGCCGGCCTGAGGCTGATGCTGAAGCAATGTTTTGACTGCGTGTGTAATTTGAAGCGCTGTATAGTGTACTGCATGAACGCGATTGGCAAGGACATGCTTCTCTGACGCTATATATTATAAGCGTTATTTTTAATTACCCCGCTATATTTAGGCCCATGAAGTATGCCCAAATATTGATAAACATATACCACCCGGACAGTATAATTTGAGCGTAATATTCGGGCCTGTCCCCGGTGACTAAATATTGGACGACCTCTTCGAGGTTGTTACCGGGGCATCAGGAGGCTCAATACAGTTCGCGCTCTGCCTATAGTGACAACGTGACAGCGCAAGAACAGGGATTTGGGCAAGCTCGTCATATTCCATAATAGACATCGTATAAGTTGGACCCGAAGGCATTAGATACGCATGGACCGCTCACCTGGCTCGCCATTTTCGCGCACAAATCCTCAGGCTTTGTTGCTTCGTCCAGTATAATTAGGCCGAGGCTGTCTTGTGCATCCGCTGGCTTGGTGAACACGAAATCTGCATGGAGTTTTGGAAAACGACGCGACGGTGTTTCAGCAACGCCGGTAATACCGTACCGTTTACGCTTTGTTGCCTTTCTTGAAAGACATGGCGCAAGGTTAAAAAGGAGAAGAAAAGAAGTCTTTCGAGTAGCTATGGACCAACTGGCCCAACATAGCGCATCGTTACCTTTCGTTAACTTGCCACAATCGGAAAACAATTGAGCTACGCGAGTTTTTCGATGCGCAGGGTTGGTATACCACTACGAGAGGATAAAGGTGGATACCACAGGTCTTCCGGGCTAAATACTAAAATAGCTAGGTCGACTAGGTGCCGACCATGATGGCATGGTGTTACCGCACTTTCCATACCCTAAGCCAGCACTACTAAAGCAACATAATGCTTCAAACTCGAAAGCGTACGTGCACGCACGTGCGTATGCAATAGAACGGCCTGCGTATGCCAACCTCCACACCTTGTGTATTACAATTATCGTTAGTCTGTGCCGTGTGGGGATTGCATATAGAACGATTTTCCCGAATAAAACAAGGGAATCTCATTTGACCTGGTCACGTTTTTACTATAAGCCGAGCTAGGTAACAGGATACTCTGCACTATTACGCAACATATTTTACTCGAGTGCGACACTATAATAGTTTGACAAATTAAGACCTGCAGCACCATATTGCCACGAGCATATTAACAAACAGAAATCAATCTATGCACACTGGACTTCATAGGTTAATACATCCCGACGTAACAGGTAGACACGAAAGAGTGCTGCGTCTCGTCTGTGTCTTAGTGTCGTCCGACATTTATTTTTTTTGTACTAGTTAGATATATCTGTCATAGTGACGCTATTACGCATTGCAGGTATTCTTTGAACCTGCATATATCCCTTTATGCCACTCTTAGATCCTGGATAATGTGCTAGCGATATTCCCGAAACCCGATATATTTGTCTAGTTAGATGGCTATAACTGGCACATTGCGTACGACCCTATTTAGGGCAGAAATAGGATTAAACATACTACAGTTTTTTTCTTTCAGCCTGCCTGGAGACACACGCTAAGTCACATGGCACAGTAAAGCCCACAGCAATGTGGGTTTTTTGGTACATCCTTGGAGTAAGAGGTCAGAGCGCAAGAAAACACGTGCAATTAAGAACCTAACGGAAACACCGCGTGTTCCTTTTAATACGCCTGTTTTTTTCCTGCGTGCTCAACAATACCACGGTATAGTAAAGCTGTGTTAGCAAAACAGGGGCTGAATTTTTTAAGGTTTCCATTTTGAGGTACATTTTACGATTGATCAGACACCCTCGCTCATAAATGTGGAGCGCCAAGGTCGATTGATATTTTTTTTTATAAGGAACAGTTCTAGCGTAAACTATTTCTAGGAATAAGGGCCCATATTCCATTAGAAAAAGGTATATATTTGCCAATATATTGCGAGGTTTAAATTGTTCCTCTGAAGAAATTCTCAGTAGCTGCGAAACGAACACACTAGCGCGATAGGATGCACAGCGATTGCATTGAGAAAAGGCTATACAATCGATGCAACACAGATATACAGTACAGACCTCGAATTAAGCGAGAATCGAAACAGTCCATGACTTCAGTGACACTAATTGCTAGGATTTAACGTCCCAAAATCACGACATGATCACAAGGGACGTCGTAGTGGAGGGCTTCGGAAATGTTGATCACCTGGGGTTCTTCAACGTGCTCCTAAAACTATAAGTACACGGGACTCAAACATTTTCGCCTCCATCTAAAATACGGCCGCCGCGGCCAATATTCGATCCTGCGACCTTCTGATCATTGAGCACCACAACCACTTGACCGCCGCGGCGTGGTGTTTCAGCGACACTAATCTCGTCTCTTCCTTTTTCACGCCGCTTCAGGCAGCTTGCGAATTGCGGTCACTGCAACGCCTTCGCCTTATAGTTCAGCATGACTTGTTTAAGAGAGCCGTTCTCACAGGTTTTACGAACTGGCTCACCTCTCGCTCGTGCTATGCTCATAACGCGTGCGAGGACAGCGCCGAAAGAGCCCCTACTTGGCGCCCTCTTGTGATGCAGCGCCGCTCTCTGATCGAAGGAATCGCACTGTACGCGGCATACGACGAGCACCGAACATTGTAACGTAAGCCACTGTACTGTGGACGCGTGGTTTCCGAAAAAAAAAATAATAAGAGGAACTTGTTTCTTGAGATAAGTTGAAACGCTGCAGCAGGATAGAGGTCAAGTACGCACCGACCTTGGCGATGTGTTCATGAGCGGGGTCCTCAAAGTACTTGGGGAGAAACTCGAAGGCAGTCTTGGCAGCTTTCTGCAGGTCCGCATTTTGCGTCTTCATGTACAAACTCACCTTCTGCAAATCGTAAACGAATTCAAGATGAGTATATATGGGAGCCCGGGATCAGCGGTGCGACTTCAAGCGCTGCGTATGCTCACTTTTTTCGCTACTTAAGTAGGGTTCGAGGCAATGGATCATAACAGCAGTGCACGCGGAATGCAGGAGGGGGTGTACTGCCTAAAGTAGCGATACTCGTAAATAAAGGTCACTAGGGCGGGTAATACGTTTGGGGACATAACGAAGAACAGGCACATCGCGAACTTGACGCTTGATTAATAATCGTATAGATGATCGCATTCAATCTTCGGTGGAATATATGCGTAACTGACTTACGGTGAGAATGTAGTACACAGTAGGTGTAGCAAAATCGTTTCTAAAAATCTTGAACGGACTCGCAACTAATAATGCATGTTGCTGGGCGAGTCGGTCGTTAATCATTAAGCAAGGTGCTACGCAGTAGAAACAGAGGAGAAGAATGCAATCAAGTGTGCAGACTCGCGACTAGGTTTTGTTCGAAAGAATACGTACATTTATACCCTAAAATATGCAAATTCATCGACTAGTTCCGCACTGGAAACCTACTTTCATTTTGATACAATCTGATCGAGGTATTACTGACAAGATCATAGCTCTTATTCCTTATGAAAAAAAATTACACCATCTCCCGCTAAAGGGGACCATGAGGCGATGCGAAGCCGGAGCACTTACACGATCGCGTTCCGTTGGCGTTCGTTGGGCATGCTACCGACCTCGCGTCGTGGAACGCGAAGAGGGACGCCACGCGCGTCGTATCTTCCATCTAGCCTGGCCGTTAATTCTCACAGGGCGAGCGGGGAACGCGGTCGACAGGCGGGCGAGAGGGGGGCAGCGTAGGAGAGGAGAGAGAAGGGGAGGGGACGCGCATGCGCTCGAGCTCATCGCGGCGTTGCGCAGGAGAGAATTTCGGCATGTCTAGCCCGCGTTTCAAAGAAAGAGTGGAAAGGGGGAGGGGAGAGGGGTATAGGAGAGGGGGAGGGGAGAGGGAAAGTGGAGAGGGGAAGTGGAGAGGGAAAGGGGAGAGGGAGAGGGAAAGTGGGAGGGGTATGGGAGAGGGAAAGTGGAGAGGGTGAGTGGAGAGGCGGTGTGTGGAGAGGGTATGCGCATGCGCAGTGAGGGTGGTCACGCCGCACACCACCACCACCACCACCGCCGGATTGAGCTCGACCTTAAGATACTTCGCATCTAAAAAAAGGCACCATCTCCCGCTAAAGGGCACCATGAGGCGATGCGAAGCAGCGTTTCGGCATGTCGAGCCCGCGTTTCAGAAGGGGAGTGGAGAGGGAGATAAGGGAAGTGGAGTGGGGGAGCGAGAGGGGAAGGAGGAGAGATGTGGAGAGGGGGAAGGGGATGTGGAGAGGGAGAAGGGGGAGATGGGGCGGAGAGGAGGTGTGTGGAGAGGGTTTGCGCATGCGCAGTAAGGGTGGTCACGCCGCACACCATCACCACCACCGGTTTGAACTCCGCCATAAGATGCTTCACATCTAAAAAAGCCTCAGCAAGGCCACGTGCCATCTGGTCAGAAGATGGATTTGTAGACTGCTGAATAAAACCCAGTCGCCAGTATGCGCAATTCCCAGTGCTCTTGAGCCGAATTCACAAAACTTTTCACGTAAGTGTTTCCCTATTTTTCAGAGATTCAAAATGTATTTGATGTTTTCCTTTTAATACCAACTTTGTCATCGGCGTCACGTCTTTGAAGCGCCGGGACTCGGAGGTTCACCGTTTCCATGTGGAGTGAGTATCAAGAAAGTGAATAAGAAGACGACTATGCTGAGCTTCTAACTATTACGCAGGCAGACGAAGCAACAGCGTATGCTGCACGTCCTAGTTCGATCGTACCTCGCGCACTAAACAAATATTTTAAGGTCTTCCGTTCGCGCGGCCTTGCGAGATGAGCGTGCACGTACGGAGATGCTTCGAATGCCGTCCGCGAAATGCGGATCGCTTGAAGCAGACGTTAGGTCGAGAGCTCATGATTTCACTATTATTTACATAATAAGACCAGTAAGAACACGTCTCATCGGATTTGAGTTCGCAAATCCTTACGAAAACAGGAACCATTATTTGATACTTACGTTTGGAACGGCTACGAGTGGCTTCAAGGTGTTTGGGAACACGCTCCAGGCAAGCATGTCGGGAGGCATGGGCACCGTAGCTTTGAACTTCTGCACACTGAACGTCTTATCTCTGCACAGTAATCAAGTAACGTGGCAACTTACCCAAACATGCTACTATTAGGTAGCCATATCCGTATCTAGCGCTGCTGAAGCACTGTACACGTCCATGCAGCCGTGAATGTCCTTAAGTTGGCTAAGACAAGAACGATAAGTTTTCATTCGACGGACGCATGACAAGCGTACTCAATACGCATCAATCAAAACGCTTAATTGTGCGTATTTCACAGACCGTAGCCGTGGGGGGGGGGGGGGGGGGGCTAGGGGCTTGCCACCCCCCCCCCCCCCGCCTGCCCCACACTTTTGATCAAGTGGGTGTTATACCGAAAATAAATGAACACAGGGCCTTCAGCTATACCTACTGTTTCATAATGATCGGCCCACCCCTCAAATCTCTTCAGAGACGTGATAAACGTGTATACCCATGCATGTGTGATCAGGCTCAATTTATGGCCCTACATCGCAAGGTGCTGAACAATAACGCTACGGTTGCATGGGCCCCAAGTGCGTCAATGTGTTATTACGACCTGTTCGGCCCCTCCGTTTCCCAATTTCGGTCGCATTTTTAAGGACAATTCTGCCTAGCCAGCGCCTTGCAACTTTCGGTGTGTGGAATAACAGAGAGCTTAGCTAGTTAGTACATATTTAACATGAACTTTCAGTGTATAGCCAAATTTTACAACGGGGAGTGGAGTAAATAGGGCCAGTTAAAGGGAGGCCACCTATACGACTACAAACACACACAATATTATATATATATTACGAGCAGGGATTGTCTTTACTTAGCACTGCATTGTCTCGGGGCTCACCGCATACAAACAACACGAATGTCGCATCGGTGCCCATTCATTTGCGAGAACAGACGTTATTAAGAACTCACGTTGTGGGCTGTCCATCCTGCGGCGCATTCGAGACAGCGACGAGGTTCGGGGGCGTGTAGAGAGTCAGAGTGACTGGAATATTCCAGCCGGGCTTTTCAAAGCACGGGAAGGCCTGGTTCGCCGAGTCCTTTTTCAGTTGCATTTTGGCGAAACTGCGTTTAGAATTCCGGGCGCCGCTTTGTATGTAAAATGCACGTCCACCCAGTAAGAGCAGCGTCACTTGTCACCGATACACGTGTAAGGACACCTAGACATGTATCACGGGGCATCCAATAAATGTGGCTGTTCATATGACAGGAGTTAAGGCGAGAATGCGAATCGGCGAGTCAGCGCAGTTGTCCGTGTAAACGCTAAACCCACTAGACTAAATTGTCGTAAAGTGTAGTGCTATGACAGGTTGTATTCGAGCAAGAAAAGAAAGCATGAACGAAATGAAAATATTTTTGCATATGATCGTATATCAACGTTTGTCCGAGAGCAGAAGCTACGGCGCGCCTTTTTAAACGTAATTTATTAATATACAATACATACCCCAGTGCCGAACTATATGCGCAAAAAAATAGCACAAGAAGACCGCAGTTTTACGTCTTGATGCAATTCAGTTCCAGGGTGACGAAACGAAAAGTTCCACGAAAGCTGGATTGCGTTCAGAGTATGGGATGAAAAATCACTGCAGGACAGATATTGGCTGTCGTGCGTGTTTCGTGGAGCAAAAGCTCCACAGCAATGCCAGAGGATAGGAACAGAAGCTGAATATTCCACACACACTTTCCGCGCTTCATGTGTCGTGAAGATCTTGCCAGAACGGGCTAAGCATATTGTAGCAACATTTAAAATAATAACTGGAATAAAAAAAAAGAAAAAAAGAAACTAGGAAGAGGCTTGAGCTTCGAACTTGAAAGAGTAACGCGATAGCGTAATTGGGCACCGTTCGCGTCGACTTCCGATTCACTAGCCAGTCTTCGCATCTCGGTGGGCTCCTCAATTGTTCCGCGAGAACAGGGCGCCCATACGCGCAACATTGGCCGTTCTAAACTGTCCTAGAATGCCTACTGCCAGTGCAGTTGCGAAGTGCCCGCTACGCCATAATTCCTCAGTCCGCGAATCGGCGTACTCACCACGGGTCCGTATAAGGCAACACTCGCACATATGCAGCTGAACGCTTTGTTGATGCTGTTGCTGATGGTAATCACTAAATATGCCGGTGCGCGTTTTAACGAGTGGGCCTTCAAACCACACACTCTTTGCGCAATTCACATGGTGCGGCACCAGGTGCGATTCTAAAACGTTCCTGCCACGCAATATTACATGAAACAACTAGACTCCTCGTACTATGTAACACCTGTATACGGTATTAATGAGAACAGACGATAATGCCAAGGACAGTATAGGGGATGTTATTTGTAGTAATTATGATATAAATGTGAAGAAAAAAAAGTGCGCGAAAAGATAACTTGCCGGCTGCCGGTGGCAAGTTATCTTTTCGTCCAGTTTACTTTCTTCACACTTACATCATAATTGGCCGGCCCCGGATCTAAGGGAACCCCCAAAATTCGCAAGGGCAGAAAAACAGTCATTGCACTCGAATCTAAGCCGACCCCCCCAACACCCTATCGCACATCGTTTCTCAAAAAAAAAAAGACATCAGCTTGGATTCGAATAAATACGGTAACATAAATAACATTCCCTATCCTGTCCTTGGCATTATTGTCTGTTAGTTCTCATTAGTACTGTATCTAACAAAGAAAAACGAGCCCTTAAAAGTAACCTTTCGTTGGCCTGTATGCGGTGTTATTCCAAAATAGTTCGAAGCACTGTTGTAGCTATGTGGCAGAGCACCTGCTGCTTGCCATGCAGATGGCCACGCCTTTCACCTTCGAGTCATGTTAGGCGAATGCGTAAGGGACCCCTGTTATTTTGCTTTGCGCCCATCGCGATTTTTCGCTCACGGGCAACGATTTTTCGTTCACAAATAACGGCGCCGACAACGACGCGAAAATTTCTGTGAAACGAACTCTCCGACGCTGTCACGTTAAAAAAAAAGCAGCACTAGAGCGATGTAAATCGCGGAAAATAAGGAAGGAATACGCTAACAATGCATATCTAAATCACAATATTTGGTGTGCCCGGTGAGCACAAAATCTAGTAGACAACGAAAGTGGCCCAAAAATTGCCCCGTGTGAGCTCGGTAAAGTGCCCTCACCAAGAACACGCACAATATGACGCGGATACCTCTCGCTATTATATTTAGAAGTATTTGAAGGTATTAAAATGTGCACACAATTTTTTTTTGTTCCCATTACAGAACGCGACAGTACCAGTTTATATAAATGAAAGGCGTGTATGCAATTGACAGAGAAAGAACACCACATGGGACAGGGAAACGGACATAAAATAATGATCAAGCAACACTGAGCACCATCGAAGCTGCTCTTTTAGATGAGTTGCAGTTGCGCGTAATTAAATGACCATCACAACACATCGCGCGCACAACGCCGGAACGACAGAAAGTGGCGTTGTTTTGTAGGGATGTCCCTGCCGTGCAGCACATTGTCGTGCAACACATTGTCGTGCAACACATTGATCAGCTGTCCGCTCATGAAACGTTCACGTGGTACGTGACGCCATCTGGCAAAAAGAAAGCGTTCTACACTCGCCGTCATGGCTGAGAGCGACGCCGACTAACGCTCCCAGGGTTTGCATACACATAAGTACCGGATAAGTGGACGAGACCGCCTCTGTATATATTGCAATACACTTAAAACAGTACGGTTAACGTTCCCTATACCATCCTTTTGCTTTATGATATGCTGGTTTTCATTAAAATTTGTGTGACGTATGTAGCGACGTCATGATGTCACAAATTTTGGTGATATGTGACGTCATCACTTGCTGTAAGGTGATAACGGGTTCGTTTTCGGTTCACGGACGGGGGAGACGGATGTACGCCGCAAGATCAAGAAGATGTGCACATACAGCTCCGCTATAATGCGCGAGGTGGTTCGCACCAGGATGATGACAGCTAGAATTTTAACCACGCTTCACAGCGTTCTCTTTGACCTGTTCGACCCGCATTCAGCCACACGGTACGAGGCCCGATTATTCGCGAATATGAGGCCGACTCCGGAAGAAGTTCACGTTAACGAGCGTCTCTATTGCTAAAGGCTCATTCCCACCGGCGTCTATAGCACCGGTTGCGCGATCCTTTACGACTGGTGACTAATGCAAGCGACGTTCACACCGGTTAAAACCCGAATTCGCACATGCTCACACTGTCATTGTCTCGTAAAATGAGATAACTTCCTGTTCCTGCGCATCTGATTGGTACGGAGGTGTGCGACTGCAGTTTGGCGACTGGGAATTCGAGCAGTGAACGAGTGCTCGGAAAGGCGGTCGTTTTTCCACCAAGACGGCCACCTGGGACCAGTCGCTTTGGGCCTAATTTGGTCGCGAGACAGGTGGTAGCCGCAGGTGGGAACGAGCCTTAAGTCGTGTGACTTAAGCACCACGTTTACGTCCAAACAGTTAGAACTCGTTCACGACGGCTAGTGACGGCCAAATGAGCACTAACGTCGGATATCAGCTGTTATAGCACCAGCATCGGCTTATGCTATCTCGATACATTGAGCTGCCTACTTTTTGTTTTTCTTTGTAGCTGTCGTTCGCGTCAATGGGTGCGTCAACTGGTCAGTACTGGTTTATAGATACACGGTACAAGTAAAATGTCCTATATACTCACTCTGCCGTCACGGTGATTGGTGCGGTTTTGTCGACTTCGTACTCCGTCAGCAGAGTGTAGGTCTTCCCGAGTTCGAGGGGCTTGTCGAGATCAGCGATCAGAAACGAGGTGGAGACGCTCAGGGTCGTGATGTTCATACCGTTGGGCGGTGTCGCGCCGTCCAGGAGTGCCATTTTGAGTTCCTTGATGGTCGCCGGATCGGCCTTCAGGATGACTTTCTGGGTGGCCTTAGCGACCTTGAGCTGGGCCTCTGCTTTGCCGTTCACTTTCAGCTTGGGGTCTTTCAAGGCCGTTCCTGAGAGCGTTCAAGAAAATATACCTTGAGTATTGCCACCTGTAGCCACATACGCGAGGCAACGTATAGACGTGTCAGAAGTAGCGCTTATGGCGAGAGCCTCTCACATTTGAGGGTGTCTGTGGCGCGTTAATTCAGGCCGACAGCGAAGCGGCACGAAGCTTCCAGCAACACTCTATAGCTTCCTTACTTGTTCATCTGTTTGCTCTGAGGGGACGGCCGCTTTCCTAAAAAGAATCTTCTGAATGTTTCGTCCGTTGGCGATAATATTGACGGATGACATTTCGCGCCAGAGGACGAGCACAGAAGAAAGATGTAGACAACACTGCGTAATTAATGCGCACATTGCGCACAATAACATTCAACGTCTTGCACCTGTTTTGCTCCGCAGACACCAGATGATCCGACCACTGAGCTCGTCATTGAAATCTATGATTATGAATATGAAAACTATGAATATAGGAAACCGAAAGAATGCCCGAAGACTGGAAAGGCACCCAAATTTTTTCTTATTCCCTAAGCCGGCAAAACTCCATCGCTAAATAGCCTTCGACACGTAGCTTTGACGTCCTATCTGGGAAAATGGAACGCAGACTGCAAAGATGCGTCGAAAAACAACTCTTTCCGTAAATTATGATAGGGCTCCGAGAAGACCTATCCCCGCTAGGATGCTTAAAAACGTGGCCTTCTGGAAACGAAAGCCTAACACTATAGCTCTGGATCTCACACGAGCATTTGACAATGTGTAGCACGAGGACATTCTGCGACGGCCACTCTGCGAAACAGCGGTGAACGCGTCTTCACCTACATACACAACTTTATCACGGTAAAGCATCATAACTATATAGGCTCAGAGAACAGACGGCCAGTCAATTTCCGAGAAGCCAGCCAAGGGTTCTTTATTTTTACTGTTACACTTACCAACGCTCGATCATTGCAGATGACTAGAGAAATACCAGACCTAGGCTGCACCTTATACCCTAATACGGACATCTAAAGGCTCGCTTGGGAAATAAAGAATGGACCTTACAGCAGATCACTGGCGCGTTGTCAGCCTTTGCACAACAGAGCCGCCTGCATCGCGAACCCGAAAAATGTGTAATTACCGTATATAGTGGCCCCGTGTAACAGTCGCAGAAAAACTAAAATAGCAGGATTTTGCATTAATGGCCGCTACACACAGAAGTTATACAAAAGCCCACAATTCATGGTTTTTGGGGTGCAGCAGAATGGGTGGGCCAGTCACGTGGCCCAGGCCCTACGAACGATGACCAACAACGTAGTGAAAATGATGCGTCAACTTACGCATCAAAAACAAGAAATGAAAGAGGAAGACAGACGCACCCTGGTGCAAATCTTTACAGTCAGCAGAGTGACCGTTTGCTTTCCCTGTTACTTGTTCAAGGACAAGGGTAATTCAAACGGCTTACGCGCGAAACGACACTTGCCCAAACCACTGGACCGCAGCGAATCGAGTTTATATTAAAGAGGATTGGCATTTGCCCCTCTACAAGAAGATCTAACAAGGCAGGAGGCCCTCCGATGGAGAAACGTTCGAATATGTTTAACCTCTCCTTTTTAATTCCTTATGAAGAGTTCGTTGGGTAACTGCCTAACCACATCACATTTTAATCTGTTTTGTGCAATCTTAGCGTTTGTTATTTTGTTGTTTGTGCTAATATCTGTACACTGTCCTGATCGAAGAGTTCGTTGAGTAGTTACGTGACCATTGTAATCTGTTTTGTATTATTTTAGCGCTTGTTCTTTTGTAGTTGGTACTAAAATATATACCCACTCCTGCTATGTCTTCAAATCGAGACAGAAGTATTTGTAATTATTAATTAAAAAAAAAATTCCACGCCACTTTACCGACGCGCTGTCAAGGTGGGGAGCACATTCTACACCTTAACCGCATCACCTGAGGCTGCTCAGAGCAGCCCCCACACGTGAAAAACAGTCGGCAGCACCAACACACTCGCCGGTGCAGTGGGAAGTGCGAATGTCCAGCCACTGCAGCTTAAGGGCGCTAAGGCCAGTGGGGCCCTCAAATATACCTTCCACCAAGCATCCGCCTCGCTTCTCTTTGCCTTGGGAATCATCTGAGAACTGCGAACTTTGATCAAAATGGCGCGTCTGCACGCGCGTTATCTTGCCAGACATCAGTATAAATGGCTCCTGCCCTTGCGTGTAAACGTGCTGCGCTCTCACTGCTCACTTCGCGTTGAAGCGAGAGATGGCAAGAAAACCGCTCCGCTACCAGGAGCGGCCTTATTAAATTATGCCAGCGTTTTGCCGAGCTATGCCAGATCGGATCCTAATGGAGTTAGCTGCTAGCTTCGATTTGCGAAAAATTCCAATTAATTGCAATCACATTCGTTGTTTAGCTCTTGCGGCGACACTGACTTACTTTATTACATGTTATTTCGCTAAACACTGCGAATTTATCACGAAGTGGTGTCACCCTACGAGGAGTGTTACCGTCCAGTCTACCGCACGCCAATCATTTCGTTGGCAAAACCAGGCAGTTAGACCTGGTACGAGACATCTCGCCACAAATAATTTGGCACGCGCGATGCAAACCGAGAGAGTCACTGTAGGGAATAACGATCTCACCGTTCAGCACAATGGTGACGCTATGATGCACCGGCTCGAGGTCTGTCGGTAGTGCTCCGCTATACTGCTCAGTCCCTGGCTTCGGCTGGTACGGCACCGTCAGATTGGTGGGGGCTGGTGGGGGTGGGTTAATAGGGTTGGTATGATGAGTAGTGTGAATAGCAGCAGTAGTAGTAGTAGTACCCCCATCAGGCGGAGTCGTAGGCCCGTCATGGTGCACAACGCGTGGGCCTCTCGTCATGTATCGGATACCCAGCGCTACGCAGAACATGACCGGAATGAGCGCGAGCAAGAGCATCAGGACGACGGGCGACGGGCCCTTGTTCGGGTTGTCTCTGCGCGCCGGTTCCTTGTCCATTCGCTGTTGGTGCGTAGCACACCGCGTGATGCGGACGGTAGCGGAGGAGGAAAAGAAAAGAAAAATGCCATAGTTAATTTCTCGTGCCGCTACATTCATCCAGCACAACGCTAGACGTGAAGCGCCACGAATTCCTCTCGAGACATACTTCCGATAAGTGCAACATCTACCAAAAAAAAAGAAAAAAGAAGAAAAGAAGCCTCGAAGCCGATTTTCGTAAATTCCACGCTTGTCATCGGATCTTAGAAGAAAATGAGACTACACCATAGCAACTAACAAAGACGGGACGACACAAATTCCATGCCCCTTGAACGACGAGGTTGTACCGCGTTTCTGCGTCGCACGCTAAGATTACAATAAATACAAAACTCATAAGGATACGAGATGTATCATAAGATCGCGAGATGCATGGCGAAAGCTTGGAAGACTAATTTATTTAACACTGCGCAACCAGCAAGCAATACTTTTGCCGCCGTTACAAGTCACTCATTGTTGACCAAGACGACCACTGAGTGAACCTTTGAGCGTGTGCAACAGGGGCGTAGACAAGGGGGGGGGGGGGTCAAACCCCCCCGCAAATTTTCACTTTTGCTTGCGTATATGTACACACACACATACAAACGTAGGAGAGGAGAAAGAGGGGGAAGCGTAGGAGAGGAGAGGGCGATACATATCACGTACTGTCACAGCGCATTGTCTTTAGGGAGCCTTCATGTGTGCACGCCCCCTCCGTTTTTAAGACTGGTTACACACTACTGCGACGGGGACGAACGGGTGCCGCTATAAGGAGCTTCGCCCCTAAAAAAAATTGGGCACTTGAGGGCCCTTTGAAATTTACGCAACGATGAAAACCGAGGCGCGAAAAAGATGAGAACCACTGTTTTTCGCGTTATTTGAAGGTTTTACGTTTTTTGCGATGATTGGAAGATAGTTTCAAAAAATCGTTTCATGTTTCTTTTTCATTTAGCACAAATGTCATAGTGCACTGCATAAAGTTCTGTGGGGAAATTTTTCGGAATAGAAATGGTCGGAGAAAAAAATTCGGTATTACATCTCTGAAAATTTTATTTGCACCTCTGTGCTCCTTCACAGGCTTGAAAATAAGAACCTACACTTGGCGAAAACGCTACCTTAATCTGCGCTCGGACGCTGGTAGAGCATTAAGGTGGTTTATGAAAAATTACGCGGAAATGCGGACATAATTGAGAAGTGTAACAACTTTCTCAACGAAATTTTAACCGAAGGAATGTGTGCTTTCACTGAGAAAAACTATTCTTGCATTTGTGTCCTGCCATCCGAATATCCTGGCTGGTGCTACTACTTCACGTCATTGCTTGTTGACGATAAATAAAAACAAAAAACAAAAAAATACTGGCTAAATCTGTTGCCTAAAGAAAAAAGATTGCGCATCCCCGCCATTTTGCTTTGCATTCTTTTTCCTAGCGAGTACACTATTTTTTGTATTTATACGTAAACGCTATAACCAACGCACATCGAAATCTAACAATGTTATGCACTTTCTATGGCAATGCGTGCGATTCTAAGCAGCTCATTGCGCGCTGGTGTGAAATGAGTTTGCTAAAAATAAAAATAAATGAAGCCTTAATAATAATCCCAAAACCACGATATGATTATGAGAGACGCCGTAGTAGAGGGCTCCGGAAATTTCGACCACCTGGGGTTCTTTAACGTGTCTCTGAATTTAAGTACACGGGCCTGAAACATTTTCGCCTCCACCAAAAATGCAGCCGCCGCGGCTTGGGATTCGATCCCGCAACCTTCGGGTCAGCAGTCGAGCGCCATACCCACTAGACCATAGTGGCGGGGCCAATGAAACCTTAACATTGAGGATGACGCGAGTTAGGGGGTAGGCGCGCGCGTTCCTTCATTGCGCGGACGTCGCGTCTCCCCTCTACCCAGCCGTGAGTAAGCACACCTTAACTACTTAAATTCTTACGAAATTGTGGTGGTGACTGGCGTTTGTTGCTAACCGAACGCTTGCTTATGTTACTCGCCAGTGTGCTATGAACCACAATACTGTAATGGTGGGACTTCACGGGGATTTCACGGGGAATTTCGGATTTCACGGGGCCCGATAAGATGTCCGAATTAAGCGAATGCCGAATTATCAAAAGTGTCAAGAAAACAATTAACAAACGTTTATTCCATCATTGCCATTTCACTTTCCTGAGGAATACGAAAACCCAGTATTTATTTTGCATAAGAACAGCGCAAAAGCCGCAGTTTTCATCATTTGCGACTTCTTTCACAAAGGGAACGTGGCTCAAGACCCCGCGTCTTAATCCGAAAGGTGCTCCGAGCCCATATCTCATTACGTACCAACAACGTGATTGTGGATGGCGACGACGCGTTTCTGAAAGCCCGCGGCCGTTTGGGCAGCCCGCGAACGCCTTTTTCGCTGCTTTGCGTCGCGTATTTGTGGCACTACAGTATATCTTTGAAACAATATCACCTCAAAGCTGTCTTGTAGTAATGCCTTCGGCCCGAATATATGCAATTATGCGCCGCTCACGGCTTGCTGATCCGTTGATAAAGGTGAGCGGATCGTCGCTCTAACTGCTGGCGAAGTGCAAAGAGAGCGGAAATGCACGAACACCGCCATGGAAAGGGTCATCCAGGCCATAGAGTTTCCTATAGATACTCTAGACGAAACTCTGGCGCTAGCGTCTATGGGAGCTGCAACGCATGGCGCTTCAGCCAGCGTGGGAATGATGGGTAGTACACGAATTTGTCTAAACTTCGTTCCTTCGGCTCAGTGGCTCCGCGTCGCCTGCATCCGCTTTGTCGCAAGATGAAGTTCAGCAAAAGTCAGCAGTTCCACGTCACTACTTTAACCTTTTTAGGCTCCCCAATTCAAATCTGGCCACGAAGTTGACAACGGTACATTCTATTGTCCGAAACGAACGCCAAAACACAGCAATAAAAAAGCCACAAGTGCGCTCGAAGCCGTAAGCACGAAGATTAGGCAAATCCGTGTACTACCAATCATTCCCATGGTGGCTGAACGATCGCAGCGCCAGAGTTCCCTCTAGGTAATTGTAGGAAGCTATGATCCAGGCCACTACTACAGTATCATACTTCACCACAATTACCGTGTTCCTGCAAGCCCATGTTAGAAAGGGGTATGCATGGGAGTGGGGTGGGGCTATTCCGTAAGCGTCCACTAAGTGGACTGTCCAATCTAGCGCGGCGCGCTGATTGCGTAAGTGTTGGCGAGGGGCTGAAGAAGGAGGTTTAAAAAGCAAAATGCTGGAGTGGAAATTCCGTTCCGAAAGCGAAGCGAGACCTCCGCCGCCTTACCATATAGGCACGACAAAAAGTCAGCTCACCGCGAAGAAAAAGCGATTACACTCACGCACCGCGAGATTGACTGGTAATTGTTGCGGAAACATACAGTTCAACGTGTCCCGTTGTGTTACTGGTTTCCTTAAGCGATGTCTTGACAAATTTTAATCCAGATCACATTGCCAAAATTCATCCCGATAAAATATTTTCGTCGGGAACAGCGACTTGTTATTTTGTAATTAACCTATAGCGTTTATGTTGGCAGAACAGGAACTCTTTATATAAAACCGCGAATAACTTGAAAAGGCTATGTTTTTAAGGTATACCATAGGCAAAGGCTTGCTTTACACTTACTGAGGGGTAATTGCGAGAGCTTTTACACCGACATTTTTTGAAACCTCCTTGGCCCGCATCCAACAGAACTAAGTTGACTTGAGAAATTACAAGGAAAGTGTAAGTTTGGGATAAGTTCGAGGAAAGTTTCAAGAACCACACTTAAAGGGCCCCTCACCAGGCCACATAGCAAATTTTAGTTAGACGCTGGAAGTTGTTGCGGGCCGAATGAAGAGCAGTATGCCGCAAGAATTTTTCAAATCGGTTCATTACGAGCTGAGAAAAACAATTTGTAGCGGAGCGAAACCATGATGCGAGGAGGCGAGTTGCAAACCCTTGCCACTCGCCCCCTGTAGCCTTAGCAAGCCAAATCCCTTCCCTGCCCTCTTCACTTGACACATACGCATGAACACGTCATGCGCATGCATGGTCACGTGCGCATGACGTGCCCGAGCACGCGAGCGGCGTTGCACGGCCGCTACCTTTTTAAAGACGATAATCTTTCTTGGGGAACTTAAACGCAGAAATTTTGGTCTGTCTTTCTGTCTTTCTGTTTGTCGGCACGTCCCTCGATTCAGCCACTCGGCCAAAGTTGAACCACTTGCCCAAGGGCCAGCCGTCTTGAACTGGTACGGCTGTTCATACTTGTGAACGTTGTCGATCAAGAAGTAAATATCATGCATATCTGAGGTGCAACATCACTAGGTAAGTATTAGGTGGCGTGTTCCTTTAATAGAAAATGCATACATACGTAATTTTAAGGACCCTAGTTTCTTAAGCTGCGCTGAAAATGCATAAGAATGGAAGCTTGAGCGAGTTGGTATGCGTTCATCTTTGTTGAAACAGCGCTCACTAGACGACAACGAAGTAAAAGAAGGCACAGGACAGGCGCTGCCTGTCCTGTGCCTTCTTTTACTTCGTCATCGTCTAGTGAGCGCTGTTTCAACAAAGCTGAAAATGCGACTGCGCTGAAATTTGCCTTCCTCCGTGCCCTTCGCACGAGCTCATTGTTGTGTTTCGGTTTCGGTTCTGTATTGCACTGTACGAATGCCATGGGTTGGTGTTGAAAAACTTTAGTTTTGAGAAGGCCAAGAAGGTGAAAAAAAATATTTAAAAAATGAAAAAGCAGCGTTGTGGGCGGCCTTCAGGCTGCCGGTTGTGCGCGCCGCTCTGGCGTTCCTGTTTTACCCAGGCGACGTGTAAATAAAAGAGTGTGTGGAGAGTACTCGTTGAGTGCGGACGTTTCTCTGCAAAGGTCTTCGCCTGCTGCTGCGCCGGGACTACCAGCACGCAACACAGCACTCATGTTTCCCGACGTATTGCCAGATGGCGTCCATATCTCACACAGCGCCTCTTCTATCGTCTTTACACGACATTTGCAGCGAAGCACGCAGATACGTGGCCAATTTTTTTTATGTAGCGGCCGTGGGCGTTTTGTCGGCGTTCCCTGTGGTGTACTGCCTGTTTCTGCGGGACGGGCATGAAAGTTGAGACATTTGTACGGGCACGAGAGTGGCGGTATCATGAGCCAGTGCTGCATTCACGTTTACTTGGACGCGGTAGAATAAATGAGCATAATGAGTGCTCGAACGCGCCAGAACATTACTTTCGTTTCCAGGGCTGGCGTCTGCTCGATGCGCTAACCGCGGGGACACAAACGCATTGGAAAGAGAGACACATTAGCCCCGCATCTCGCAGCTCTTCACGAAAAAAATGAAAAAGACGCACACATTCCCTTTGTGTGTCTCATTATTCCTCTGAACTTTTATTAATTTATTCAAGCAAAAAATTACATAAACTACACGTGTCGTGTGAAATAGTTATCGCAGTGTCACATGCTGCTGTTGGCGACGTCAGAGCACAGTCGTCTACGTAGAGGAGCGACGTCACAGCACTACCATCTACGTAGGGCCATTTTCTCATGTACGTCATCCCCTCATTCTCTAAAGCGCGTTAAATAACGCACAAATAAATGACTGACTTTCGCGGAACACTGGCCGTAAATGTTCTAGTGTTTATCAAGGTACACTTCGTAAGGGGCGAAGTAAATATTTCTCGCTTTTGTCAGATTATCAGCCTTGGGCTGGCCACAAAAAGCCGGCGCCAAGCCGGCGCCGCTCAGCGGCCGTCGCTATAAGGTGGATGTCACAACTCGCCCTTATTTTGTCGTCCGCGTCTGTTACTGTGGTGAGATACCACGTGCAATACGGGCGGTTTGTTTGTCTCCTTACGTGCATTTCTCTCCTCGGATTCTTTTACTGCTTCTCAGCGTTTGGTGTATTTTTCTAATTTCTTTTATTTTCAGAGCGTCCGTGTGCGTTTGCTTTTTTCTTAATAAGGGGAGTGATACCATATGAAAGGAACCAACAATAATAAAAAAAATTTTAACGAGTGAGATACTTTCACTTGCTCCATTGCACAGTTTATTCGGGCGTCCACAGCTGTTCTGCAGACGCAGGCTTCCAATATATGTGGTTGGGCGCCCGCAGCAGCTCTACGGACGCGCGCCGTCAGCCATTTCTAATGAAAGCCTGCGTCTGCCGACGTACTGCGGACACCTTTTAATGATGCTAGCGAAAGAACCTCACCTCTCGAATATATTTCACGCATGTCATCGGCATGCAGTGGCGGAACAGGGTGACCGCGTTCGTTGTCCTTTGGACCCGGCGGCACCATTTCCAACAGGCGCAGCACTGCCCGCTTGGAAAAGTGGTACTACGAGAGGACTTCCGCGTCGTTATTCGCCTATATGGGATTTTGCCGATCCCTGAGAACTGGGCGTAACGGCGGCGCGTAACTATATGCTTCATCCTGTGTAATGTCTTCCACACGGCCAGCAAAATCGGCGAAGTCGGTGAGACTGCCGCATTAGTCGGACATCTTGTTTGACGAGAAAACAGCGAAGACGCCCTTAAGGTAGCCAGAAGCTGCGCTTTACTTTCCGGTAGTTAGGTGCCTATTTAAGTTTACCTGAAGTACAAGATTGCTCTGTGAAACGCGTTAAGCGCCGATCGGTTACTTAAGGCATAAGTTAAGGATAAGCTTCGTTTGTCAATAGGGGCCCTTGGTGTATTAACATACCCTCCTCTTTACGGAGATCATCAATGTGTGTCTAAGCAAAGCGCAATTATAGGTGTGAAGCTTGGTACGTTTACGCACGCGTGGAGGTAAACGAAGGACTGCTCTGGCACAAAAGCAAGAGTGCAGCCGTCTCACCTCATAGCCCTGCTGCGACGGTGTCGCGAATGGCTGCTGCGGTGGTGTCGCGAGTGGCTGCTGCATGGTTGGCCTGAGAAAGTCGGAGAACGCCCTCGAAACTGTCGTGACAGGAGTACCGGGAACCTTCGTCCGACCAGAGGCTGCGGTCTTGATTGAGAAGCACTTGGAGCTTCAAGGCAGAGATGCTGTTAGGGACCAGGAATTCTTGGAAGAGAGAAAAGGGCGGCAGATGGACTCTTGCAGAGGACGATCGAGGACAGGCGTCGTTCTCGGAGCGGTTCGCTGCAGCGAATGGCGATAACCCGGGTTGCACGAGCGGGTGCTGCAGAATGCGAGACCACGCGCTCGTGGAGCATGCTTAATTCGTTATGATGGTAATGACGACGGTGCTCCCGCAACATGACTGGCTTCCCCACCTGGGGATTTGCGAAGAATAGCGCGACTCAGTTCATCAGATACTATCTTGAAATATAGCACAACTGATCAAGAATGAGAAAGAAAATGAAACATATACGGGATGAACTACAAGCATTGTGCAATAGCGCACAAAGAACAAACAGATAAATGGTTAACTTAAAGAGAACACAGCAATATATACTGCTACTAGGAGTTAACACAAAAATGTGTGGTTTAGCCCACTTTCATAGCAATCGGTATGACATAAAAATGAAACGCGCCTTCACTAAACCAGCAGCACATATTTACTATACGTCAAGAGAGCAGAATTATAACACTACAAACTTGCGCTAAGTATATTCGTATTTACCCGGCAAGGCACCAGTTGACGTGGATGCACACACCTTGACGCCTATTTCTTTCCAATGGCTAACGTTGGCGACCATGGTCAACTCCTCGGAGTAGCTAAAGTAATAGCAACGACTTGAAAGTTTGGGCGATTCGGTTCATCTTGCGAATAACTTGAAGCAGCGCGAAAAAAAAAAAAACGAGGACAAAGAAGGAAGAAGTTGTGCTCTTTCTTTCTCCTCGTCTTTTCGAGCTGCCGCGAGTCATTCGCTAGCTGAAGCAAATCACGAAACGCCTGGTTCGCAGTCCGCTGCAGCGAAAGGCGCACAATTTCTTGGGTCAGCGGTCGCCTTGTAGGTTTGCTTGGCGCTTGGCATCCTATGGTTTAGCGGCCTTTAGCGGGAGTCGCTTAAAGTGCGATACTTTTGGACCGTTTCGGTAGTGTCTTTGTCATCCAGTTCAAAGTTGCGACGCGCCCAGCTTCAGGAATACCAGAAGCAAAGTTCACAGCACGCGCCGCGAATGCGCGAATGCGTTCCGCTTGTCCATTGCCGTGGAACCAGCAAGCATCTAGCAAATTCAAATGTATGTTGAAGCTGCACTCTGCAGTCGACGAGGTGCACCTATACAGTCGGCCCACCCACCAGGTGGCGTGAGTATGCGCGCTTCCACATCGAAAGGGGAGTGGGGGTCAGTTCCTTATAATTCAAGGGGAAGCTCTTTACTGTTTGGAGAGAGGTCGGATTGCCTTAGAACGTATAGTTTTAAAGCGAGATTGACCAAGAAAAAAAAAGCCGGCAGATCCCACGCATTGTGGGAATCGGTGTAATGCGAAGCAGCCAGCAAAGAGCTGCATACATCGTCTTGTATGTCACTAAGGAAAATGCGTGTCATGGTTTTCATGTTAACTCATATTATTTATGTTCGTCACACAGTAACGTCGCGCAATACCAACTTCGGGGTAGATCAAGCTAGCGAAACGGCCGCCAGCACACCATGAGCGTGGTACGTAAGTCATGCTGTACATGACATTCGTGTCATGACTTTAAATTTAACTCGTGTTATTTATGTTCGTCACACAGTCACGTCGCAAGAGACCAATATTGGTGTATATCAAGCTAGCGAAACGGCTGCTAGCGCACCATGAGCGTGGCACGTAAGTCATGCTGTACATGACATGCGTGTCATGATTTTCATGATAACTCGTGTTATTTATGTTCTTCACACGGTCACGTCGCAACATACCAATTTCGGTGCATATCAATCTAGCGAAACGGCCGCCAGCGCCCCATGAGCGTGGCACGTAAGTCATGCTGTACATGACATGCGTGTCATGATTTTCATGATAACTCGTGTTATTTATGTTCGTCACACGGTCACGTCGCAAGATACCAATTTTGGTGTATATCAAGCTGGCGAAACGGCGACCAGCGCCTCATGAGCGTGGCACGTAAGTCATGCTGTACATGACATGCGTGTCATGATTGTCATGTTAACTTGTGTTATTTATGTTCGCCACACAGTCACGTCGGAAGATACCAATTTTGGTGTATATCAAGCTGGCGAAACGGCCGCCAGCGCACCATGAGCGTGGCACGTAAGTCATGCTGTACATGACATGCGTGTCATGATTGTCATGTTAAATCGTGCGTTATTTATATTCGTCACACAGTCACGTCACGCAATACCAATTTCGGTGTAGATCAAGCTAGCGAAACGGCCGCAAGCGCACCATGAGCGTGGCACGTATGTCATGCTGTACATGACATGCGTGTCATGATTTGAACGTTAGGACCTGTCATTATGTTCGCCATAAACTCTTGTCACATCATACCAGTTTTGGTATATATGAAATTAACGGAATGGCCGCAAGAGCCCCAAGGCCGTGGAATGTAAATCATGCTGTTCATGACATGCATGTCATGATTTTCGTGTTATGACCTGTCATTTATGTTCGTAATATGGTCATGCTATTCCATACCAATTTTGGTATACATCCGATTAAAGAAACGGCCAGGAGAGCACAAAGTCGTAGGCGGCTAGATAGATAGATAGATAGATAGATAGATAGATAGATAGATAGATAGATAGATAGATAGATAGATAGATACGCTCAAAGTCGCAGAAGTTCGCTAAGAAATGCTTCGCATTTAAAAAAACTAAGCCAGCTTCGTACTAGCGGTGCCAAGCCAGAAGGTACAGAGTAGCTGGTAGGACTAACTTGTTTCTTTTTATTTTTTCTCTTTCTTTCTTGCTCTCTTTGTTTCGCTTTTTCTCTCCTCTCTGTTTTTATATCGCTCCTTGTCTCTGTTTCATTCTATTTCTTATTTTCTCTACTTATTTCTTTGTCACTCTTTCTGGCTCTTTTATTGCGATAGCAATTATATGGACCCTCTCGGCTGGATTTTGCCATCGCCGTCGTCATGCCCCGTATATATATATATATATATATATATCACAGTTCCTAAGAAAAATAATTCAGAAAAATGCTTCCGCAGCGCGTTGCGCTAACCACTACGCCAGACAGCGCAGATCCTTAAGGTAGCGAACGGCGAGCGTTATATACAAACAATCTACCGCTGGCAGGACTCAGAGACGGCAGGCGCTTATAAGCGTTTCTTCATTACCAGCGAGATGGCGCGAGGAGCGCGACGGGTGTAGAGTGCCTCGATGAGCGCGCCCCCGCTTAGAGTGGTGTCAGCTTTTGAAAGGGTAGGTGCCGCCTCCTCGGCCTTGGCGGCAGCGTGGCCCCCATTTTGAATCCCCCGCCCGGTCACTTGTGCGTGGCGCGCGTGCTGTTTTTAGGTCGATGCTCGTTTCCCTCCAGTTTTATGCGCTCGCTACCATCACCATGGCCGGGTGTTGCGTGCCGCAATGCACCAATCATTCCAGAAACGCCGGGAGCTGTATCGTTTTAGAAGATACGAGGTTTCTTTGGACAGTAGAAATCAAACGTGACAAGCGGCATCCGAAGAACACATTATGCACTTGCAGCGTAAGTTTCAGGCCGGTATTTCGAATGCACATGCAAGGATAACTTCTGCCGCTGTTAACCTTGCATAATAAATGGACACACTGATATCAGCTACATGCTTAAAATGCTTTGGTTCACGTGTGCATGAATCTTGCATTTTTCTTCGCAAACGTTCTTTACTGCACTTGGTTGGTCCTGTATCTGCCTTTGATTTTTGCTTTCGCTATTTTTGTGATTTGAAATGTATCATGGAATATATTATGCGTGTTTGTCTGCAGATCGGATCCTTCTTTTTTCCTAATTATAATTATTTGTGAGAATTTACGTCCCAAGAACCCCGATATGATTATGAGAGGCGCCGTATATAGTGGAAGGCGCAACGTGCTAGGGCGCGTTCCGAGGGACCGAAATAAAGTTTATTCATCCATCCATCCATCCCGAAATTTTGACCCTCTCTTGTTCCTTAACGTAGACCTAAATCTAAGCACGCGGGCCTCTGTCATTTCACCTCCATCGAAATGGGGCCGCTGCGATCGGGATTCCATCCCGCAACCTTCGCGTCACCAGTCAAGCACCATAACTAAAACCACGGCGGGTTCTTGTTTTTTTTTATTCCTTTCCGTGTTTCAAGTACGCCTTCTGTGCTGGTCTGATGCCCATGTATGTATGTGTGCAGTTAAATGTTTTTTATCCTTCCCTGTTTCTGTGTTTCAAGGTTACATTTTCGTCCTGTCTTAAATAATAAAGCAGTTTCTGCTTTTTTAATCATTTACGATCACTGGGAATCGACTAGTGGCAGTTGTGTATTGTGTAATTTGCGTTTTATTTGTGTAATTGCTTCTGTCAGTGCAGCATTAATGCGCACAAATAAATGGCCTGTACACTGATATTACGCACGCACACACACACTCACACACATTCAGTATTTGATTTCTTCGAGCAAGCATAATTTGTTTATTAATAATGTAAGCCCGGAAGGCTCATACAGGAATGCGCATACAAACAGTTCTCGCGAAGCGTCTATACAAAGAAGACGCATGAAAACAAGAAAACCGGGAAGCATTGTGTACAGTAGACACGCTATGTCAGTAAAAAAATACAAGAAACAAAGTCAAGTTGTACAATGAGTACGTCATGGAAAACCAGTTAATGAAATGAAAACTCACAGGCTCCCGTATGCGTTCGCTTAAGACGGCTCGAAAGCGAAAGCTATCTTCTTCTCAGTTTTTTGCGCACAAAGCATGGTTTTGCGTTGCCTCCAAGATCGGAGGCACCATACCTGGTTTTGCACTGCCTCCATGATCTGCCCACTTTTGACCACGCTACGATGTCATGTGATAACAGCATCATATGACGTCACGTCAAAATTTATGAAGCCATGATGACGTCATATGGTGACGTCAGCACGCGACGATGAGTTTTTGCATCCCTCGTCCCCAACGTCGTGGTATGCTGACGCCGCAGACGCGGGACGCCGACGGTCTAATTTCGCGTTTGATGAGGCATTCAAGGCTTTCGCCTTAAAGAATACGTCCACCACGGTGGTATAGTGGTGACGGAGCTCGGCTGCTGACCCGAAAGTCACGGGTTCGATCCCGGCCGCGGCGGTCGCATTTAGGTGGAGGCGAAATGCTAGAGGCCCGTGTACTGTGCGACGTCAGTGCAGGTTAAAGAACACCAGATGGTCAAAATTCATGGAGCCCTCCACTACGGCGTGCCTCATAATCATATCATGGTTCTGGCAAGTAAAACCCCAGATATTATTATTAATAAAAGAGACAATTAAAGCACGCCGTGCATCTGCCGCACAAAATGTAAAACAGTATTGGAAACACTCAATAATATGTGCATGCAATTGTGCATGCGCGAAAACCTACAGAAAAAGAAACTGCAGATACAAAAAGAAGAAGGAAAAACGCACTGACACTGCGCGCATGCAAAGTTTTACGGCATACTACTCAGCGACGTATTCATCGTTTTGATAAGGACTCAAGGTGCAACTCGAGTGCCGATACAGTAGCGGCTACAGATTGTGAGCAAGAAATGTCAGCAGTAATAATGATAAAGAAGCTTTCGTTTCATTTTAGCAGGATATTCGCACCATACTGCCCCTCAGCCCTTCATTCTGTGTACAATATGTATGATGCCATTTATAATGAACGAGTAAATTGTTTGCAAACTTACAAAAATGAGCCACCTTAATCGCGCTTAGGTAGCTTCGCAACATTAAATTGTGTGTGTTCAGATAAATATACTGCTGCTGCTGACATTTATACAAATACTTTGAACGATTATTTGTGTATTTCGAATGCAGAGCTTACGAGAAAATTAAGTAAGGCTTTAGACTTCGTCGTTTCCGGCGTAAGGAAGAGGATTCGTTTTCAACATAACAGAGTCTACGTCTACCTCTAGCGCATTACACATGCACAGGCCGTCAGCTTACATGAATTACGTGCTTCCTTAATAAACATTTAGGCAACAACAGCAATAAAAGCTGCCCAAGCTACAAAAAAGAAAAGAAAAAGAGAAAGCTCACTAGCGTGCACTTTTTTCCGGACGTATCCGCGCACCGCAAGCGCTTTGTGTAGCGCGTTTCACATGCTGCCGAGCTGCGGCGGGATTCGCAATGGCGGCCGTCGTAGCAGACGACGCGCCTGTCCTCACCCTCAGCGGAGCGCGCGGGCATCAACGCACCCTAGACGGGTGCAATTAAAAGTCGTCGGCGAGCTCACTCGCTTCTTGTTATATTTGCGCAGGGAGAACCTTGCCCTTCCGCTGTCTGCTCGCGCGGTTTTCTCGTGGTGAGGGGAACAGGGATCTTTCGAGCTTTCACCGTGATGTCCGCGCTCATGTAACGGAGCGCACGAAACTCACTCGAGCTCAAGGGACGCCGCTAAACTAACAAACAGAAAATGAGCGCGAACTATCGAGTGTCACAGCTCGACACTTCAAGCACGCTAGTTTCCTTCGCTGCTTCGGCCGCCTTTGCAACAGGAGCGCTGTTCAAACTGAGAGTATCTATTGGCGAGCCTCACCTCCTATAGCATTAGTTTCTTGTTATTGCATTCATTGCTTCGCCCTTGCGGCGAAACTTTGACTTTTCTCTCTTTCTTTCTATTTCTGTCGTGCTCCCTGTTTTTTCGATTTGTTTTTTGTGTCTGTTATTTTCTATTTCTTTCTCTGTCAGTCTATTTTTTCCATGTTTTTTTCTCTTTCCTTCCTTTCTCTCTCGCTTTGTCTGTCCTTCTATCTCTTCATTTCTCTTTCTTTGCACTCGTTCTCTCACACATCCGAGTTATTGCATACCACGCCGGACAAATCGGCGCTACGGGAGAGCACGCGGCGGGCGCACGTATTCGGGGAGCGAAGCAGAAGAGGACGAAGAAAGCGCGCACCGTTCATGGTGATGATAGTTATCGAGAGCGCTATGCGGAGGTACGACGCTGAACATAAAGAGCTAAGAAAACAACGGAGCATGTTCTGAATGTTCGGGCACTAGCTTATTGATGCCTTGAATGTTAGGGAGAACAATCGAATAGTAAACACGTCCGCAGAAAAGTAGAGAGAAGGGACAAAACAAATAGTGAGAATAATAAGACTATTCGGCCGTAAGGGGCTGAGAGTTGGGCTGTGAGCTTATGGTCTTTTTTTTTTTCTTCTACAGCGACATCGATTTAATACAAGTAAAAAGGCATTAGGCCAACTTTAAACTAAATTTTTTTTTTGTTATCGAGTTTGGTGGCGCGCAGCCTATAAAGGGGACGCTCGTAGACGGTCGGTTAGGGGACGCTAGGTTATGTTTGTTTAGAAAAATTGATATCAAAAACGTTGAACATCAAGAACAATTCAACATACGATTTGCTTGCTAGACATACGTTTACGACAATGACGAAACAGACTTCAGTTACATGGCCTTATAACAAGAAATGTCACGGAGGCAACACGTAAAATCGGTGTTTTATCAAGTTTGTCACAGAAAGATGAGTATACAAGTGCACATTACATGGTAAACAGAAAGAAAAAATAAAACGGGAATATGTACAGTTGGCGTATTTACATGGTATTTCTGCCGGTACCAACCGACACATCAGCCTACCAAAACCAGGCAGGCCGAACCTGCACGCGTCTTTCACAGACCAACACAAATGGGCAAGACCAGTGCCGAAGGAATTCCTCGTCACCGAGAAAGAAGAGCTCCTCCGACAGAACAGACAGAAGCTCCAAGTTCAGTCACTCTAGAATCGGGGAGAGAGCGCAAAGGAGACGGCCTGGTGCAACCGCCTCGCAGCGGTTGCTGCAAACACAGAAAGCACCGGCAATAATGAGAAGGCACGCGAAGCGGGCTCGAGAACAACGCCAAGAAGAAACGAAGCGATTTGCTCCGAGGCCGCGAAATCCAGCATGCCCTTCAGAAAATAGGAGCAATAACACATTGCCTCATAACCTGCTGATTTGTTTTCTGAAGGAAGCAGTTCGGGCATGTTGCTGAACAGGCCACTCTCCACCGCTCGAGGTGGTGGAGAGTGGGAAGCCCAGCCCATCCCAGGCGCCACATGAAGTCCCGGAGGTGGCCAGCCAGAAAAGATGTCGTTAGAGCGCTCCACGATTAGAGCGCAAGCGGCGAGCCGGAGGCACTAACGGGAGCAGCAGAGCAGCTGTTCTATTAACAATAGGATTGTTCAGCATATTTACTTGAGGACAGATCGACTGGACATGGCGAAAAAAAATGCAACAGCTGTTGCATAAAATGCAGGGAGTGTTATTGCCTGTGGGTCTCTGTTAAGGTGCACATTAGGCATCAAATACCGGAGGTGAGTGCCCAGAAAGTAACACCAAGGGTTCGCGCGGGGGATTCTTCGCGTTGTACAAGGCGCAACAGGAAGCGCAGAGCCAGTAGTCGGCAGCGTACGGACACCGAATGGAAAGCGAAGCCTCTCTGGGAACGCTGCTGTCCTAATGCTGCAAATACAGTCTGCGCAAAGTACCTCCACTCGAAAAGGGAAAATTGAAATCCTGTGCGCCCTGAATTTTTCGTCCTACTTCTTAGAAAGCGGTTAACCAAAAGGAGTCACAAATGCCATAGTGGTTGCATAAAATACCCAAAATACAAAGGGGCGTGGCTATTTGAATAGGGAAAACGGAGCTTTCTTGAGTTCGGAGAGCCAATGAAGAAATCCCGAGATTTTGAGAAGTTCTGGGCTGCACCTGACATGTCAACGTACTCGAAGAATAAACGCAGGCTGTGTGAAACACTACCTTCATCTGAAAGATACAGGGTTATGTCGTCAACAAAAGCTGTAGCTTTCACAACACTGCTGCCAGGAAGCACAGGACCTCGGACGCGCGAATCCGCGTCTGAAGCACATAAAAATGGCTCAATGCTGAGGACAAATAGCACAGGGGACAATGGAAATCTCTGACGGACCCCTCGTGTATTGGGAAAGGGAGTACTTTTACAGGCACCCAGAACCAGTGCGCTTTTTATAATGGCGTAGGTATTCAATTAATTCCAAAATGAATGCGAAAAGCCCAAGGCTGTGAGCACGTTGAAGATATACGCATGCTTCAATCGGTCAAACGCTTTATTCTGGTCCAAAGACACAAGGAGACCCCGCGCAGACATCGACAGCGTATAGACTATGACATCACGTGTGTTAAAAGACAAGCTGCGTATTTGTCGTCCAGGCACTGATGAAGCCTGATGATGACCCACCATATAGCCCTGAAACGTTGAACTATTACCGCTGCGAAGGTCTTATAATGAACATTAAGGAGCGTGATAAGCCTCCATTCTTCAGGACTAGCAGAGGAAGCGTCAACTTTTGGGTTAAGTACAATGCGGCTATCTCACAATCTTAAGTGAAAACGCCATCCTCAAAACACCGCCGGATAACCGCGCTTAGGCAGCACCAATCTCATTCGAAAATGTCAGGTAAAATTCAACTGTAAAACTGTTTCGCCCAGGAGCCGTTCCACGATTCATGGACTGCAGTGCGGCCTTTACCTCTTCGTGGGACAGAGGGGCGTGCAGAGAATCAGCGGCTTGTTGAGAAACACAGGGTAACCCTCTAAGCATGGGCGGTAATATGCCGCAGTTTGTCTGCATGGGCGAACATGACATCGCTTCGAAATGCGTCGAGAAAAGAGACCGATCATGCCTAGGAAGCGGCTGGGCAGGTAGTACCTGTATGGCCATAGAGACAGAGCGGTGTGACTGCCCGAAAAACGAATGCCTCGCATAGAGTAGTACCTCAGGATGTGCACAGCGGTTCCGCCTACAATGCCACGCTGCCGCCGCCAGAGCCGCGGCAGCAATCAAGCACTGGAAGCGTTCACGCAGCTCACGCTGCCAAGCTCGCACCGGGGGAGACGGCGTTTCGGCACGCAGGGAGATGCGCAACTTCGCTCCGCTATCGGCCAGCTTCTCAAAACGTGACGACGCAATGAACGGCCTTTAACTGAACAGTGTAGACGCCACAGCGTTCTGGCAAAACCAGCCGTGCGCGCGCGTCCTGGAGGACGCGAACATCAAGGCGCCTTGGTTTTTAGGAGCGAAGCTCCTTAGGCCCGCACTCCTCCTCGCCGTCGAAGCTCCCTTCTCTTAAGCATCGCTTTAGGTTGCCGTGGCCGGTGATTTAAGAGGAAATGTTTAGGCCTTGAGCGGTTTGGTTCTAGCGCACCAGAAATTCAAGGTTACAAGAAATAACCTCTTTGCACAACTGGTTATAATGGCCGTCTTCACTTTCACCACCTTTATCGTGGATTGTGAAAAGACAACCATCATTCTAGAGCACTACGGGCGCTTTGTCGAAGGTAGTAGCAGAAGATCTCCCCACCCGGCGCCGGCGCAAACAAAAAGACAATAAAGCGCTGCGCACGCCGAACGCCGCGAGCGGCGCTCTGTCGCCGCCGCATCACCGCTTGCACCCCTCTTTACCCGTCTCCCTCTGTTGCGCTGCGCGCGCCGCACATTCACTCGCTCGGTCGTTCCCGCCACCGAGCGCAGCAGATTCTCTCCCCACCCTACCGCCTTTATGAGAGCCAGCAGCGAGATCAGGCGCATAGTCATTTGCGTCCCATTTCTAAGGAGCTTCACTTGTCGGTTGTATTCGTACACCAAACAACTGCTACTTCTTCCGAAAAAGAAAATGGAATTTCGAGCTCTAGAACAATAGGACGATGATCAAAAGTGCACACAAGAGAATGTGGAAAGGGCAGAACATGCAAATTGGATACAAACGCCTCTAAAGCACGTAGAATATAGGCCCGGTCGAGCCTGCTAGAGGACGGTCCGCGACGCCATGTCCAAGCAAAGGTATTTCCGTGCACGACACTGTGCGCATCTAATAAAAAAAGTGCTGGATAAAGCGGCGCCGCTCGCGTGAGTTCTATGCAGGCCAACCCCAGCCAAGACCTTGTACTGCTTGTGCTGGCCCATGCACGCAGAGTGTCCACAGTCTAAAAGAAAAGTAGGCGTAGCCTAAAGCGAAAACTATTCCCACGCCGTCGTAGAAAACGTGGTGATCCCTCAATAAAGCCCGATTAAATGTTATAGTTCCTGCTTTCGTAAAACGAGACGTAGTGAAAGAGAAATAAAAATCTAAGTTGAACTTTCGTTTCAAAGCCAGCACGTCGGATAGCGGGAAGAAATTGGTTTCCTGCAGACACAAAACATCACAATTCGCACAACGGGCTACACCAATCACTAGAGACGGGATTTTAGGCAAATGTCTATTTTGTTCCTTGCGTTCCTATCGCCCCCCTTTGATATACGAGCATGAATGAGGGGTTAAGGAGGGCTTTTATAGTGTTTTTATAGTGCCTCTAAATGCCTAATTGTGGCGTTTGTGCCTAAATGCCTATTATAAAATTGGTACCTATATGAACACTATTTAACCTCAAAATTTCGCTTTCAAGTGCAGTTTGAGACCGCTAGTTATGTTACCGGGCAACATTGACTGTTCGGAACTCTGTGGGGTACGACTTAGCCCTCTAGTCCAACCAAAATATGGAAAACAACCGCTAGCAGCAGTGAAATGGGACGCGCTGGCCGCAATACGCCGCCGCGCTGACATGGCGCGAGCGGTTGGCGAAGGCGAAACCATGGAGAGTCGTCAGGGGAAAGGAGAAGAAACAAAGCTGTGATGTTTAGGCGGATTTTGTTTGTTTGTTTGTAATTGACATATTAAGGTGTTCACCGACAGGGGAGAAATTGTCTTCACGCGATTAGAACCGACCAGTAAGAGGCATTCCACCCTCCCGGTCTTTTACCAGTCTGGCTATCTGCTCCTGTGCTGCCCTTTTCAGCCATGCCGGAAACAAAGAGACCCAGGGGTGTGTTGACTTGGCAGTGGGCACTTGACTCGCCGTGCTAGAGGATAAAAGGAGAGGCGGTATTCTGCGAACCGTGCGGGAAAGCGGATAATTGAACGCCTATGTTTAACTGTTGGCACCTTCGTGCCGTCATAAAAAATAACTGTTTAAATGCCAAGCATTTCTTAGCGAACCTAAGGCACGTGGAACGTTTCTATCGATCAATATACCTATCTAGCCGCCTATGTCTGGGTGTTCTCGTTGGCGCCTTCTTAACTTGGTGTAGGCCAAAATCGGCGTAGAAATGCATGAGGGTACGACGAACATGACTGTCTGGTCATGACATGAATAACGTGGAAATCCTGTCGTATATGTCATGAAACCCTATCCTCCCGTCCCTGTATCCCACGGGCCGCGTTATTCCGGTATGCGCCACAGGTGTTTCACAGTTTGTATCTAACCAGGAACGGCGAGAACAGACATTCCTAATTCAAACGCGAGAACATTAAGAAAATCCGGCATCAGTGGAGTTGACCTGGCGGGAGCAAAGAATAAAAATCAGGGATCAGGGTACCAGTAGGAACCGAAGCCAGACATTCTGCGTGGCAGTCCAGCATTCTACCACTGAGCCATGACAATTCTTGAAACAGCTTTTGAAGAAAAAAATTGTAATAAGATTGAAACTTAGGCCTGTTGGTCGTACTTCATAATGGAACGGCAGCGCAACCACACACGGACTGAAGAAAAAAGGAACACGGAACACAGCGCTAACTCACAACTGAATCTTTTATTTCAGTGTGGGTGTGAATTTTTAGACGAGTACATGTGGCTTAGATGTGCAAGAAGGAAAGAAGATGACTTTTCAAGGGCTCGTTTTTCTTCGTTAGGCACAATAATAATGAGAACGAACAGACAATAATGCCAAAGGGAAGTATAGGGGATGTTATTTGTAGTAATTAGAATATAAATGTGAAGAAAGTAAAGTGAACAAAAACCTAACTTGCCGCCGGCAGGGACGGAACCTGTGACCTTCGAATAACGCGTCCGATGCTCTATCACTGAGCTACTGCGGTGGTCATCTTCCTGTCCACTTTATTTTCTTCACATTTATATTCTAATAACAACAAATAACATCCCGTATACTTTCCTTGGCATTATTGTCTGTTAGTTCTCATTAATTAGACGAGCAAGGTTTTCTTGTGTTCGCTTTGTTTGTTTGTTTTTTTTTGTCAATACGCAGTCATTGGTGCGTTCCTTCAGTTTGCGCATGCGGGAAGCTTACGGTGGTTGTTCGTTTAAGTGTCCTTACTGAAATAAAAGATTCAGTTGTAAGTTAGCGCTGTGTTCCGTGTTCCTTTCTTCAGTCCGTGTGTGGTTGCGCTGCCGTTCCATTATGGATCTTTCGAAAAAGATCATACGTAGGCGTCATGTCGGTATAACGTCAACTGTGCTTGCAGTGCTGGCTATCTAATTTTACAACGAGGTAATAAACATTCCGCATATACTCCTATGATACAGGCGTCATTGTTGGGTTGTGAATTGTTGATCCACTTTTAGAACAGTCTAATAAACGTTACATATGTATTTCAACGATTCCGCAAGCAATATTCAAGCGCTGCTCGACCCCGGAGGGACACGCTACCGAATGCTACGTATGATATTCATATCATCGACCTTTAGCGTGCACTCTATAACACTGACGACTGTGCTCTAAAGTGAGTCGTCACGTTACGTCAGACCATAAGCTGCCTTTTAAACGTCAGTGAAGTGTGCGTGCCTGGTAATCGCACGATGCACACACAGCTACTACACTAAAAAACACGTCGATCCGCCCCGTACGCCTGGCTCAAAGCCAAAAATACAATATAGAAAGCTACATGCCGACTGCTTCGCATGCGGATTCCCACAATGCGTGGGATCTGCCGAATTTGTTTTAGACTTGTTGCGTAGCACACATGACCAGAAACCGCTGTTTACGCAAAAATCACATTAACAATCTGTGCCTGTTGCCTCTTTCCTTCATGCTCAAACTGAGCTGCGCTATACCAGTAAGATATTGTAATGCACCAACTTGCCCAATCTGCAGTACTTGCCGTATAAACCCGGTTCCGGAATAAAAAATTTCAGTTGATAGCGCTGTGTCCTGTCATATGTGCATCTTAGAAAGTTCTCGTGCTGTAAAATAATTAAAGAATAATATACCAAATTTTAAGGATTTTCTTTTGAAACTACTCTTCTTGGCCAGTCTCGAAGTGTTGGCTACGAGGTGACATGAGTACAGGAAGAGTGGTATGCAACACTCACTATGCTACTTCTGGCATTATACTGCAGTAGCTTGCTCTACAGTGGAACAAGAGGCATATCCATGGCTTGAAGAAAATTTATTCAGAACGAAACATGAACAAAAAATCTCATTCTCAAGAAAATGAAGACGGGTGGCGGGGGGGGGGGGGGGGGGGGTGAGTGAGAACGACGGAGGAGAAAAAAAAAAAAAGTCTGACTAAGCGTCGGCGTCGCCATCTGGCCCGTCCTCGAACTCTCCCTCGTCGTCTGCAGTCGCCTCCTGGTACTGCTGGTACTCTGAGACCAGGTCGTTCATGTTGGACTCTGCTTCAGTGAACTCCATCTCATCCATGCCCTCACCCGTGTACCAGTGGAGGAAAGCCTTGCGGCGAAACATGGCTGCGTAGAAAATTAAGTGCACGAATCGGAACAATGAGCACATGTCTGTTAAAAAATAACTGCAGTGGGAATGGTTTCTTCAGAAAGACATCGTTGGCCTCTTGCACCTACATTCCATAATTGATACGATATTTTACGCGCGAAGAAAAATGAAAACAGGTCCTGCAAGCCATACAGTCCAATGGTGCATCCCCGTCTCATAGCTGCGTCTACCGTATTTTCTCGGGCATAACTAACTTTCCAATTGCGAAAACATTTGAAAGAAATATCACCGCTTAGTGCCTTCTCTCTCGCATTACCCGTAAGTCAACTTGCGCACAAGAATTTGCCTATAAACCGCAACTCGATTTTATCTGCGTATTACTGCACATTTTTTACAGGTTATACACGAGGAAAAACAAGCATACTGCCTGCAAATGTCGAAAGAGATAAGGCTGGCGTTAATAACAGCCAATAGCCACCAGAAGCCGTAATTCCGCCATCATTTCCTCCATCGATTTAAGAGACCGGTGTTTGAAGTAACGAGACTCTGCATTTCACACCATATTACAATTAACAACGCGAGGCCCTTGCTACCCACCTGTGAATTGCTCGGAGATTCGCTTGAAGAGCTCTTGGATGGCCGTGGTGTTTCCGATAAATGTGGCGGACATCTTGAGCCCGCGCGGAGGAATGTCGCACACGGCCGTCTTGACGTTGTTCGGGATCCACTCGACAAAGTAAGGGGAGTTCTTGTTCTGTATGTTCATCATCTGGTCATCCACTTCGCGCATGCTCATGCGGCCACGAAAGATGGCCGCCACTGTAAGGTAGCGTCCGTGCCTTGGGTCGCACGCCGCCATCATGTTCTTGGCGTTGAACATCTGTTGGGTCAGCTCGGGTACAGTGAGAGCACTGTATTTCTGCGAGCCGCGGGCAGTGAGGGGGGCGAAGCCGGGCACGAAGAAGTGCAGACGGGGGAAGGGAACCATGTTGACTGCTAGCTTGCGCAGGTCAGCATTCAGCTGGCCTGGGAACCTGGAAAGAGCACGAGGCACAAACCCATTAGGGCGAGCTAGCTAATACCCAAAACAACCATATCCATCTAACTGGTATTCTTTGAATGTAGCTAGGAGAGCGAGCCAAGATAAGGCCGATATGACGACTCACCTAAGGCAAGTGGTGACACCGGACATAGTTGCAGACACGAGGTGGTTCAGGTCTCCGTACGTGGGCGTGGTAAGCTTCAGCGTGCGGAAACATATGTCGTAGAGGGCCTCGTTGTCGATGCAAAACGTCTCGTCGGTGTTCTCGACTAGCTGGTGGATCGACAGGGTCGCATTGTACGGCTCGACTACGGTGTCGGAAACCTTGGGCGAGGGGACGACCGAGAAGGTGCACATGATGCGGTCCGGGTACTCCTCGCGAATCTTGGAGATGAGCAGGGTGCCCATGCCGGAACCGGTGCCGCCTCCAAGCGAGTGCGTGAGCTGGAAGCCCTGCAGGCAGTCACAACCCTCGGCCTCCTTGCGAACGACGTCCAGCACGGAGTCGACGAGCTCGGCACCCTCTGTGTAGTGACCCTTGGCCCAGTTGTTGCCCGCACCGCTCTGGCCTGCAAGCACATCGGATAAACGTAGGCGACAAGGGAACTAAAAAAAAAGGGTACATAACAATTCCTATAACTCGAACTCCAAATCTGAATAGAAAACAAACTAAAGGTCTTCGTTTACCCGCCATATCTTCAAGGTAATTGAAAGCTGCTTAATAAAATCTTCACCGTTGGGAATTCATGAGGTGCAAATGTGCACCGGTAGGAATGAATGGACCTTCCTTATTCGTATTAAGAAATATTAGGCGCTGTTGCTTGTTGTAGCTGAACATTCGCGCTTCGTTGAAGTGAGAATTTTGTGAAATATCTAGAAGGAAACCAAATTACCTGCCTCTACGTGCCAAAGCAGAAATAAAAACACCTGGGCAGCAGCAATGCAAGTGATGGGACATGTGTGCGATTTGTTGCAAAAGGTCATAATTATCAATGCATCTAGCCACTGAGACAAAGCGTGTGGGGGTTCCTTCGAGTTATATAGAGTTTGCTGCAAATGAGGGTATATCTGCAAAGACCATATCAATATGTGGGCACACTGGCGGGGAGTAGAACCCATGACCTCCGGCTTAGTGGTGCGACTGTATATCTCCGTGGAAGGACGAAGGTGGGGGATGAGGAGGTCATGCTTGACTTCGAGCTTATTTTAGTTATGGAAGCTGATGTCACATTCGGGTGCATGTCTTGGAGAACCAAAAGGATTTGGACGTAGTCTATGTACCCGCCCACGTCTGTGTGCTCTCGTGGCAGTGAATGAACTTGATACATATATAAATTGCCGTCGCATGACATGGGCGAATGATGAACATAAATGACAGATCAGAGTGAAATTCATGTCAAGTGAGTACGCCTAAGAAATAACAGCTCACCAAAAACGGATCGAGAGGGTCACATCACGTTTACGGAAAACCAATTGAACCCAACCGACAATTAGGCCAGGGAAAGCATAGGGGCCATTAGTTCGCGTTAAGTGTGGCGTTGTAACAATGAAGTAAAGTGAAATAAATTAAAGTTTGCCGAAAATAACCCTCGCCGTCGATGCAGTCCGTGGTTTGATTGCCTGTCGAATTTATTTCAAAGAACATGAAGAAACCAGCCTCCCAAAAAATTTTCCTACATGAGACGGCGAATGACATGCCATGAGAGTCTTGATTTGTCCCTAAAACAGGACAAGGTGTTTGCAGGTACTCGCCGACTGCTTCGCATTACATCAATTCCTACAGTGTATTTCAGGGCCTTTTAAATTTTGGAAGGTAAAAATTTGAATAAACTTGAGACATAGAAGGAAGCAAAAACAGCAGAGTGCTGCGCACTGCACGCAATATAACTTTACATGTAACACTACTAAGTAACGAGCACGAATATCCTGCAGAAAGAACGTGCGAGGAGACTCAAAAGGCGCGAAATCAACAGGAAGCAGTGTATCTGTCAGTTGTGTGTAGCTCTGGTGTGCTGACACACGCACAACTGTCCATCAAACATTTTGATAAGGTTAGCACAAAACATTCAGATAGCCCAACTCTGATTATATAAATCTTAAAAACAGGTTCGTGCGAAGGAATGGTAACAAAATGAAGTTGACAGATTGCCAGGACATGGTACATTAGAAAAAGAAATAGGAGCCCTTCGCCTATCGGAAAAAATGGGGCAAGCGAGATTTTTTCAATCTATATTCCTTTCGCATTGAGCACTGCTCCCCTTTTCCTTTCTCCATGCCGTGAATTGGACGTTCACCCATGTGACTGGCAGCGCAATACTTCTGTCGCGACCAGCAACAAGGGCGGTCATGTGTGAAACAATGAACTGCACCAGCGAAAGGCAAAATGAAGTGTGCAAACGGGAAAGTACAAGTGACCTCGATAACGGGTCAAATTTCAGTATCACAAACGGCTGATCGTTGACAAGTCCACGACTGAGCGAGCATCGGGGATTCACAATGTGCATGTGATAGGCGCAACTTCGAGGGCCTATTTGTGTACACCCAGATTTCCGTTGACTCGCCGGCGCCGGGCTTTTCGCGAAGTCTGCCGCCGCGGCAAAAAAACGAAATACACGACTCGCCACAACGTCAACTGATCGAGACAGCTGCCCAGAAAAGTTGAAACGTCGAAGAAGCTACAAATGCGAAACTACGTACCAAAGACAAAGTTGTCTGGCCTGAAGATCTGTCCGAAGGGTCCAGACCGCACGGAGTCCATGGTGCCTGGCTCCAGATCCACAAGAATTGCACGCGGCACGTATTTGCCTCCTGCACAGAGAAAAATAAGACAGTCACAAATCAAGATTCCGCTGTCCGTGGGTAGGATTTATGTAGAGTGTGCGGTTGCGAGTGCACCAACACTAAATACAGTCGCGTGTTGTGGCATTGTGGTCAACCGCCATCTAGACGTTTACCCGCGCATGACATTTCTGGGGTCCTGTCTCGACATATATTCTGCTGACAACCATGCATCACAATCCCCCTTTACACACGTTATCCCGGCAATGTTCCCGTCGACTACGTCACGAACTGTTGTGGCGCTGGATGTGCTGAGGAGGCACCTCGATTGAGTTTTTCGATGTTGACTGGCGCAAGGCCACCTAAGTGGAGGAAAACGTTGAGGGTCCTTGCCGAGGCGCGAAAGGAATGGCAAGCTAACACCAAGAACATTTAACCATAAACTAATTCCACTGAGGAAAGGACGTGTGCGGTGATGCTTTTCTCTTATATGGCGACGCTTCTTTCGCCAGTTTTAACGAGATCTTGGCGCTTTGCGTTTCCCCGTTTACTGCGTTGCGACGGCTGCGGCCCCGTGAAGAACGTATAAGGTTGGTTCTACTCACGGTGTAAGAAATACTTTGTTACACCGTGGTACCACTGCACTTGTCGTGCGTTTCTATGCTTTAACATGCTGCCCGATATAAGCGTAACGTAGCAATCTCAATAGGGAAATGGAGAGCCACAATGTTTTGGGATAAAAAGGGCACACGAAAGGTACAAAACGATAGATCACTGGGCAACGCACAACAGCCAAGGAGTAATGTATGGACCTCACCATGAGCTTCATTGTAATAGACGTTGATACGTTCCAGCTGCAAGTCTGAGTCACCGTGGTAGCTGCCGGTGGGATCAATGCCATGCTCCTCGGAGATCACCTCCCAGAACTGCAAGGGTGAAAGACATTCCTCGTAAAGAGCTTATATGGTCAACAGACCTCTGCAGATATCCGAGGTATCGTGTACGCAATTGTTGACTGGATCTCTTTCCAGCTTGGGGCCAGATATGAAAAAGAAAAAACACTGAGCTGCAGGTGGGCGATATCTGTCGAATATCGTCACAGCCGATGACTTAGTTGGAAACAATACCTGCCTGACAAGGTATTTAGTTTACTGCCAATGGCAGCGACACCTGAGGAGTGTTCGTGTAGGCATGCGAATAGTTAAGCTGTGCATTTATTAAGGCGGAAGCCTTAGATGCCTAATCAAACGGGAAAATTAACCGTCGGCGGAGTCCCACGGCGTCAACACGAGAAATACCTCACCCGAATTTGTGATGCCATTTCATGATTAAGTCATCACATCACATCGCAGCTTGGTAAAGGGTGGGCAGATCAGAGGCCGTGCCAAACCACGTCAGGCGCAGATAGCTAGCGGGGCGGGAGGGCTATAACAGTACAGGACATGATTAACTGCACTATAGTTGGCAAGGCCATTGCAGCTTCCGATATCTCGCAAGAATATGCACCAAGCCGCAACCCACCACCAAATATTTTTTTGCAACTGAGTGATGAGCGTCCCTTGAATCGCAGTTTTAGATTCAGTTTTCGAATATCACGTAAAAAGTCATTTCTGGGTTTTCACGTGCCAAAACCACGATATGATTATGAGGCATGCCGTAGTGGAGGACTCTTCGACCATCTGACGTTCTTTAACGTGCACTCTCATCGCACATTACACGGGCCTCTAGCATTTCGCCTCGATCTAAATGCGACCGCCGTGGCCGGGATCGAACCCGTGACCTTCGGGTTAGCAGCCCAGCACCGTTGCCCCTACACCACCACGGTATCACGTATTTTTTGTTGGATCTACCGACGACCATTAGATACCGTTAAAATGAGGTTTCAGGTACTTACATTAAGAAAAATCACAACTACTTCATTATGATAGCTATAAATTTGGGGGAGGGTTGACCAACTCTGGCTACGCCCTTGATGCGCAAGAAGAAACTCTCGCGAAGAACTACTCGATGCTGACTTTTTTTTGAGGGCGCGATAAGCCAGATGGAAGTGGTCCCTTATTGAAGGGTTTTTTTAGGGGTCTTCAGACAAAAGTCGAAGTACTACCACTTGAACTGACCCGAACATTGCAATATCGGCCACCCCGGCTTCGAACACTGACGAAGTGCAGTTTATTTCGATGCGTTAATAAGACAGCAAGCTAAAGGTTGAAAAGTCGCCTGGCAACTATGACTTAAAAACACCGACAATACCCGCGCAAATTCAGATAAGAGGTAAAAGCCAAGCATGACGAGAAGCCGATAAGACGATGCGACACCAGTGACTTGAAATATCTTCGCGCTGCTGAAAATGCGTCTCGGAGTAACACCACACTAACACAGAACACGTAGCCAAACCACCCCGTAAGAAGCCACACAAAATGGACACTAAACAAGCAAATGCGGCCGGGTGGCCACAATGACTGATAGCTGCCTGTAGAAAAAACAACAACAAAAAAAAAACATTGCTTAGCAGCCATGGCTAAGCAATGGATGCGATGGCAATAAATGGGAATCTTTTTGGAATAAGGCTATCAGCTAACCTTTGAATCTGATCTCGCATGACTAAACAACACTGGTGCAAGGGAATACGACCTCTCCAGAGAGCGAAGCGATTTTCGTGCTGTCGATCATCTCAACGCGGAATGGGCGGTTTGCTGATGCCCTTATGATCTGATTTTTTGATGCCCTTATGATCAAAGCTCCTTCACCCGACGGAGGACGAGCGGGGGGTTCCCTTTTCGCTTGAGGAACCAACGCAGGGTTTCATCTCTGCTTCATCCGCGTTCGTCCCCAACGCTCGCGCGTTTTGCTATTGCGTAGAACATACGATGCACGGGACGATGTTAGCAATTCCGACTTCGGTTAACACGATTAGGAAGACTTATTAGCCGACTTTCAGAAGTTGTCAAGAGAATGGATTGTTTCAGGGAATCTTTACCACGGAGAGCGTGCCCCCTAAAGCAATTGGCAGAGCGTCCTAGATGACGTTAGGAGTGCCACGATATGTGCACAGCGGATTTGTGGAATCGCAAATCGAAAGCAGGTCGAAATGGCCCAGCCGAGTGAACGTAATGAAGGACGGATAGGTCACGGAAGGAAAACTCGGATACGATATTGTTCCGCACCCACAATGACTAGACGGACAAGCAGGCTGGCCTAGGAGTGAAGAACTACGCGCAAGGGGGTGGCATTCTGCGTGAACGTTGACTACTGCTGTCCCCTTTAAAGACAGGAGCGAAAAACAAAGGTCGTTAGTCTTTCAAAGTGAGTCACACTGGAGCAGCTCTTTCTCAACGGCCTAAACAACACCATCGCGCCGGCATTGTGGGCGGGTCGGGCTTATTCGGCTGCTTACTTTTGTAGACGAAGCTCTACACACTGCACAAAGATGCCCACTCATATACGCGTGCTAACGATAAAGCCTCGAACGTAATCCTGAAGTACGCTAGCACCAATAGTATACCGAATTAACCGGCGCGTCGTTTTTAGCCGGAGCGGGAACTTGACATACCGCCCGGCCTAACCGCGCCCACGCCCGGAGGCAATCCTGCAAGCTAAAGGCTGAATGAGCAAAGAAAGAGGCTGCTTACCTTCGCGCCGATCTGGTTTCCACATTGCCCTGTCTGAATGTGGACGATTTCACGCATCTTTGGCCAGGAGATGTCTGCTGAAGGAACGCTAGCAGGAACACTCGACACTGGCAGCGTAGTGGGGGATCTTTCAACGGACCGAACTGTTTTTTACTAGTGAGGCTAGACTCGCCATCCAATCGGCGAACTCAAATGAAATTGACGCTGCGTGATATGCGGAGAGTTCTCACGTGACGTATTAACAAAAAGAGTATCGAACACAAAAAAAACGACACACAGAGATAAGAGGGCGGACGACAGACTTGCGCTACTATCAACATCTGTCCCCACTCACCGTTTTGAAACATTATCATATATTGTTGCGCATGTGCACATCGAGTTACAAATAAAGAAAATAATGAGAAAATATTACGTGATGCAGCATAACAAAGCGCTAGAAACAGCAGCGCATGTTACATGGAACCCTGTAGAAAATCGCATTCAGAAGCATACAAAGTAGTCGAAGCTTGGCTTATTCGAAGCCCATCACTGTTTTTGATAACGAGCCTTTCTGAGGCGATCAGCCCGGGGATGAGCAGCCATTCCTGTGAGCCAAAATCTTCGTGTCAAGTAAAAAAAATAAGACCGCCTTTCTTAAAGAAATATGATTGAACGCGAAGCTTCCTCGCATGCAAGCTCAATCAAAGCCAAAGTTCAAAGCGAATGACCGCGCAGCGAACCCAAGAAATGCTGAGCGAACCGATGCGATGCAAATGTGATTTGATTGCTTGTTTAGGGTTGCATTTTTTGAACGTTAAAGTCGAAGGCACAATTCGTTAGGTTGTATGGTCTTTATTTTAGACCATGTAGCCGTTGATTGCACACACGTACTCCCACTTTCACGGGCGACTGTACAGATACATACACCGCCCTTACACCTACAACAGCGATTGCACTTCCAATCTCCGTAGCGTCTCCAGTTTTAACGAATAGCGATCTGGTATGAAACTCTCCGTCGATATGTCGTGTTCTTTCGACACATTGATATCTACACATTGAGAATCGGCGTTCTATGTGGCTTTAAGGTCTTCATCGTTCCTTTCAGGAACGATTCCGCGTTGCAACGAGACGTGTTCGGTCTGATGCACACGCAAACGATCACAATAGCAGTAGGCATCTCGACTGCACAAGCGTCTCCCACACCGTTAAATGGATGGATCAGGATAGGTCAGGTCTGATAGGTCAGACCTTAAAGGTACTTCGGATAGAGGTACTTCGAATAGGTCAGCCCTGTCAGGAACCACGCGGAAGACACTGCGCACGAAGTCCTCACATGCAAATTCTGCTGGGATTTGACATCGCCCTCAACGAGGTCCCCGGCGAGCTACCTACCATCAGCACCGCTAACGGTCACGTGTGCCCTCCGCTGCTCGAAAGTCTGTCACTACTGTGCGTTCGTTTCGTTCGTCCTGCATTATGTTTCAGCAGGGCGCTTCAAGTGTCGAGCTGTGACTCATGATAGTTCGCGCTCGTCCTGTGTGCGTTCTTTTCGTGCGTCCTTTGGGCTTGAACGACGCGCTGGCAATTTCGAGCTGCATCCCGTTCTTCGCGTTACATTCCAATTTGTTGCTATCGTATTCATTGCTTCGCCGCTGCAGCGAAACTGACTTTTTTTTTTGCAAGCTGTGTTTTGCAGCGTGCACTGCAGTCGTAGCGTGCGTTCATTGCATTCGTTCTTCCGGCCCGGCACGATGCCCCGCGGTTTCATGCATATACAGATCAATATGGGCCTGGGTCTAGAATAATAACCGCAGGTGATTTCAATCGTCCTAAAGTGAACTGGTCGATAAAGCAACATGATTCACTCTGTGTGAATGTGTTCGATTTTATGTCATCGTTGAATCTTACCCAAATAATGATTGAACCTACGCGTGCACAGAGAGCCGGCCATAGGCGTGCGCAGGGTACCGTATTAGGGGGTGGGTGGGTGGAGAGAATTCATAAACTAGAACTAACATTAAGAAGAGGAGCTACTCTCGATTGGATTACAGACAATCTACATAGACGCACTAAAATTCAAGTTACATCGCAGCGCTCCCCCCCCCCCCCTCCCGTTTCTCCGTTTGGTCGATCTTTGGGAAGTAAGCAGTTCTTGGAATGCAATATCAGAGGTCTTCGGCTGTCGTCGTTATCGTCAAGAACCTGCGTTAGGCCTAAATGAGGGGACAGGTTCGACCGAGCGAAGGTGTGGGGTAGACTTGGTGTCTGTCCCCCTTTGACGGTTAAAGGGAGGGGGGCGGGGCCAGCCCCCCTCACTCCCCCCCCCCCTTGCGCACGCATATAGATCCAGCTGTTCCATACTAGATTTATTATTTCTGAGGAAGCACTTTACATATCAAGAAACTAAATTACGTTTACTAGACGTCCCGACTGAGCTTTTTCACGATGTACTGTCAAGTATTGATCTACAGAAACAAATTGATCTCATCTTTTTAGACTTTTCAAAAGGTTTCGATCGCGTCTAACATAAAAAAAAAATAATTTATAAACTCGAACTTATCTTGGGCAAAGTAGCTATTCACGACAGCAATAAAGAGTACCTAAATAAAGGCATTCACTTTGTGGAAGTTAACCAACAATATTCCACTAAATCTAGCGTAAGATCCGGAATTCCACGAGCAAGCGTTCTGGCCTCGGTTTTATTTTAGTTCTTTTATATATTACTCATCTACCTACTAATATTCCTGTCAATATCAGACTCTTTGCTGAGGACTCCGTTTTATACCAAGAAATTAATTCACATAACGGTTATCTAGCTTTGAGCGACTCTTTATCATTAGCCTACAAGGTGCAACGAGTGGCAAATGAATCTAAACTTTAAAAATCAGCTACATAAACATCAAATTAAAGCTATTAAACATTAAAAAAGCGCCGATCAGAAATTATTTACACTAAAAATAACGACAAATTTAACACAGTGAAGGAGTTAAGTACCTTGGCTGAAGATTACCAGATGGCTTCACATTTGAACGCCATGTTAACAATAATACCTCTGCCGCACAAAAAACGTTTTTTCTAAGCATACATATCAGGCTAGCACACTGGAGCACATCGCTACAAGCTGATAACACACTTGCCAGATAATTTTTGGGAGTCAGATAATTTTTGGATGATCCAACGTTCTCTGGTTTCCTATAACTAAAGAGCTAATAAAAAAATAAGCAGTTCGAAGGAAGGCACTGCGACGCATTTGCAATAAATATAATTTAAAACTCACCCACGGATCTACCAAAACAGAATGGTATTCTCAACCTTACATAATCGAGCCAAGATTGCACGAATAAAAATTATGTACTAACTTATCCATAACGAATTGAAAATGGACAGTTCTGAGTATTTAACCGTCACGCAAACACGACCAACCCGACATAAACACGCACTATCATTAAAGTAACCCCCGTCGATACGGAAGGATATCAGCGTATTTCTTTTGTGGCGCGTGAATGCAACAAGCTGAACTTCACGATTACATACAGCATAGCCTTATCTACTTTTTACCACTTGTCAAAAACGAACTACATGCTTCACAATTATGACCTCTTTGTGTTACCACTTACTTCTGCGCCATTTTTTTTCATTTTGTGCTATGTCTCTACTTGCATACTTAATCCTAATTTCTTTGAAGACACTTCTAACGTACGTCCACAGCCTTAATTCGATAAAGAGGCCTTTTTTAGTGCGCATAATGCTTGAACAGAGGGCAAAATGGTACATAACACCCCCTTACAACGAACTTTATTGTTGAAATGGCGGGAATATATACGCACTAGGATGGGGGTGATGCGTCAGAAATTGGAGGGGAATGCACATGTGCAAAATGGCTAACATGTTGAAATTCGGGCTTCTAGTCATAAGATACTGAATTTCCTTATCTAACAGATGAATCGACGGTGCACTCACACAATCCTTGCCTGCCTCGCTAATCAAAAACGCTTCATGAATTTCCCGCGCCCTTTTTTCACTGCACCTTGCCATTACTTGGCAATCATCAAAACTGATGATGATGATGATGATGATGCAAACTTTATTGGGGTCCAGAGAAGACTAGGTATACATTTACACTTGGAACATTGAACCAAGTGGCTACCCAGAGACCCATGCATGCATGCTCTCTGAAGTGCTATAGTTTAAGCAGCGCCCCATCCAGCCGATGCAGCACCGGCCACAAGACAAAGCAATGCCGTAGTTTACCGCATTTCTGTGTTACGCACATTTCTGTGCATGTAACTGAAATGCCAGTCGGGGAGGACGAAATGAGGCACTCGAGGTCTATTTCTGCGCAGTACCTATTTAGGTATTAAAAACAAAGAATGTCAGATTTAGCGTAAAATTTAAAATAAAGGAATTGTTTCTTACCATTTCATAAAACAAAACAGCAACATTAATCACATTTACTAAGGTCGCTTGTAACCTTTTTTTTACGAAACTTTCGCCACCAGTTTCTTTTACTGTCTGCTGTAACTATGGCAACTGTGACTCAAAGCGAAGCATGGCGAAGTGGCCTGAGATTGCCTTCTTGAATTTCGACTCTTGTGTTGCCGTAAATACCGCATTTATGTCTGTAGTCGCCGTACTTGTTATCGTATTTGAGGTAAACGTCAAGGCTTCATTTGACGTCTTGTTTCAACGAAGTAAAAGCGTGTACCGCACATCGTGTTTAACTGTGAGGGTCATTGCATGTGCTGCCGTTGGGTTCACGCCAAGGAGATGTACCCGGCTTTAGTGGCGTTGACTAAAGGCTTCCCGTGAAATTGTTACTCGTTTCGACAACTTGCACTGGCGCTGCCACGACCCCTTTAGCCCTTGAACATTCAACTTTTTATTTTTTATTTATTATATACTTAAGCAACTGGCGTCTTTTCGTTTTGCTTTAGAAACATCTGGCGTCTTTTCGTTTTGCTTTTAGAAAACATCTGGCGTCTTTCGTTGGTTTATTTCATCAATCAACGGCGTTTTGAACAAAATTTTTATTGTTTAATCACGCACAGGAGAAATCTCACCAGGCACTACCTTGGAGGTAAACAATGGCGTCTAATGGGAATGAGAGACAGAAGTCGGCTTTTAGCTAACACTTACATTTCTACTTCTACTAACGCTTCCTACTGGAACATGCCAATAGCTGCTAATGGGGAATGAGAGACAGAAGAATTCGGCTTTTAGTTAATGCGCACGCTGCGAATTTTTTATTGTTCAACAACGCATAGGAGAAATCTCCCACCGGCACCACCTTGGAGGTCAAGATCTGGTACTAGCGTTAAGACTGGTTACGCACTACGACGGGGACGAACGGGTGCCGCTTTAAGGAGATTCGCCCCTAAAACCTAGCGGTCTTCAGCCTCTTTGAACAACAAAGGCACTGCTTGAGTGCTTTTCACCCCACTGCCCACGCCTGGCAAAGAACGAAACTGAAACTGTAGAAAAAGATCCGTAGACAGTTCGCTAGCTAACGGAATCCAATCCGAAGCCTGTACTTCCCATCATTCCCATGGTGGTTGAACGATCGCAGCGCCAGTTTCCTCTCTGGGTTATTGTATGAAACTCTATGGGCCGCACCTCTGTTTTTATCGAGCGACCACACCCTTTATAGAGGGACGCTCGTAGCATCCATCCATATTCCATATTCCATCCATCCATCCATCCCAGCATATCAGCATATCACAGGTCAGCCGCCTCAGGGGGTCCAACGAAAGTGCGCGTGGAAATAAATTTTTGCAAAGGAAAAATTTTACTGATATGTAAAATCATCCATGTCGGTTCTACGTCGTGTCCTGAAGACGGTTTTTAATGCAATGCCACAAAAGTCAGTGAAGCGTGCGTAAAAAGTGTTCTGCCTTTACATTCGTTTTGCACCGTGGGTACAAACGCATTCATATGGTTTAGATGCACACGTATTCACATTTCGTCAAGGATGGGTGTGTAGCCCAAGGAGGTTTTAAAAAAAATTTCTCCTTGGTGTACTGTCTTGAACGCCAGGCCCGGATGGTGTAACAAACAAGGCACTCAGAAACCTCGAGGACGAGTCGGTCGAGTTTCTCGCGGACGAAATCAACTGTATATGGAAGGAGGGCGCAGTCCCTGAGCAGTGGAAGATTGCGCGGGTCATCCTCATTCCTAAGCCCGGCAAGCCACCGAGCTTGGAAAGCCTACGGCCTATCTCTCTTACATCCTGTGTGGGGAAGGTGGCAGAGCACGTCATCCACAACAGAATCACAGGGTTTATCGAGGACAACGAGCTGTTTCCTCACAACATGGTGGGATTTAGGCCCGGTCTTTCAACTCAGGACGCTATGAGGCTCATCAAGACTCAGATATTCGACAGTAACACCCGGGACACGAGGGCCATTCTCGGTCTTGACCTAGAGAAGGCTTTTGATAATATACATCACTCGTTCATTCTCAACTCAATCTCGAACCTAGGCCTGGGCGCGGCCTTCCATGCTTTCGTTCGATCTTTCCTCCAGGGACGCAGCGCCCTGCTCAAGGTCGGCGAGATCGAAACGGACAAAATGGCACTGAGCAATAGGGGCACCCCACAAGGGTCCGTGATTTCACCGCTATTGTTCATTATCGCCATGGTTGGTCTATCGAAGGGTCTGGGCAAGATTCAAGGCATCGGACATACTGTTTACGCGGACGACATAACGATCTGGTGTGCTGAAGGCAGCGATGGGCACATTGAATCTGCCCTCCAGGAAGCCATCGACTACACAGAGTCCTTTCTGCAGGACACGGGCCTCAGGTGCTCACCGAGTAAATCAGAGCTGCTTTTGTATAGACCCAGCAGGCGGGGACGCAAGCCAAAAGACTGGAAGCCCCTGGCAGAGAGTGACATCAACCTGCATACGAAGAGTGGGGACATAATCCCTAGGGTCGCGTCGATCCGCATCCTCGGTATGATCGTGGAGTCGTCGGGCACCAATAGCCAAACGATCCTCCGGCTCGCAAAAAAGACTGAAAGCACCATCGGCCTTATCAGAAGGGTCGCCAACAGACGCAGTGGTCTTGCAGAAGACAACCTGGTCAGGCTTATCCACGCGTTCTTACTGTGCCACTTTACCTACGTCGCGGCCATGCATGTCTGGAGGAGGGCTGAGCGGGATAAATTAAACGCCATGATCCGGAGAGGCATCAAGAGTGCTCTTGGTATCCCGAACTACACGCAGACGGAACGACTCCTACAGCTGGGAATGCACAATACGCTCGAGGAGATTGCAGAGGCACAGGAGAGGGCACAGGTCATCAGACTCTCGGGCACGAAGGCTGGGAGGCGACTCCTGATGGCCATGGGTATCCCGTCGGCCACAGTGGACGACAATTACCAGCGACTCACGGGCAGCCGTCCGTGCCTTCGCCGTCGGCGCAATCGCCAAGGAAGCACGCCGTATTCTCGGTGAAAAAGACATCTCTAACCACATCTTAACGTGGTTCCCTGCTCACATGGGTCATTTTGAAGGAGGCCCCACCAACCTCAACGAGCTGGCCCACTCCAAGGCGCGAGGTATGACGTTCCGCGCCCACGGAGGTTCTCCCCAGCCCACGACGTTGGAAAATAGAGATCAGCCCACCACATACAATGAAATTACGCAGCACTTCTACCTAGGCAGGAGGGTCAACCCCCCTCCTCACAGAAAACTACACAGAGCCCAGGCCATGACGCTTAGACTCCTGCAGACTGATTCATATCCAAATCTGGCCTTATTTCACAAAATTTACCCGGATACTTACACTAGCAGCTCGTGTCCCCTTTGTGGGGAAATAGCTAACCTAGAGCATATGCTCTGGCGATGCCCCTCGTTACTGGGCAGTGAACAAGCCGACCCAGCCAAGTGGAGCTCCGCCATCAGAAGCCCCAACAAGGGGGATCAGCTTTGGGCCGTCCAGAGAGCCCACGATGCGGCGGTCAGGCTAAGCCTGCCCGTCCCAACGTGGGAGAAGCCCACTGCGCGCTAGTCGCGTCTCTCAGGACTATATTTAATAAAGTTCCACCATCCATCCTTGGTGTAGCCCAGTGGCAAAGACACTCACCTTCGGAGCATGAGGGCCTGGGTTCAGGTCTGAACAGCGGAAAGGAATTCTTTCTTTATCTATTCATCTATTTCTTCATAGCGGTGATCGTCCAAAATCTCGGAAGACATTACCGCTTCGACAAGCCACTCGTGGCGCTGACAGCATGCAGTAGCTCAGCCGCAGGGCCGTACGGTTGGCTGTAGGGCTGCTCAGCCGTCAACGCTTTTACGTTATAAATAAAAAAAAATATAGTGTTCATTCTAATTGATTTAACACTTTTCATAAGCAACCGAGATTTATCAAATAATATTTACATGCGCGAAATATTGTTCCTATAATCACCATCATAAGTTACTGTGGACAAGAAGAAGAACGCGGCTTTGGTCAATGGTCTCGAATTGTCTTGGCGTCCGTTTCGTGACCGATGCACCGGGGTGGGTTGCGCCACTTTACTGAGGAACAACTGATCAACCAACCGAACAAAACAACGACAACCTGGCAAGAAATCAAGCAAGCCTCAGCGGTGACAAGAGTGGCAGGATGGAGCTGAAAGATGCGTCCCCCAAGAGGCTCAGAACATTGGTCTGGATTTCAGCAATCGCAGGATTTTGCATCGTGGCGTATGAATTGCGGACTAGGGGTGAGCAAAGTCGAGGCAGAGCTGCGCCTTTCTTGCCTTTAACAGTCGAAGAATAGTTACTCAACTAGCCTTGTCGTAGTTCCGCATAGTTTTTGTATGTGTTTCCAGTAGTTAGTGGCATTCCTATAGTGACGCTTAGAAAACTCACATCGTCCTTTATACGTTTGCCTAAGACGACTCGAAAGTGAAAGCCATCTTATTTTCCATGTCAAACGATTGTATTGATACTCCCCCCCCTCCCCTTTAACCCCCAATCTTACGTTGTTTTGTCACTTTTCACTTGTGATGAGGCCTCTAAGCGTTTCACCTTAATAATGCATGCTGTCATGGTTGCATGTCTACAGGCCCGTCACGGCGCGCTTTTTGTTTTCTTCTTTTTAGAAATCGCCATAACACTGGCGCGAGAGGATGCGCAGCCTGTAACGACAGTTCCTGGGTGCTAATTCACTCACCAAGGCACCAAACACACTCGCACCAAATACGATACGCAGTACCATGATATTTTCACGGTAGCAGGGCAAGTTTTCGCTGCGAGTTAACGTCATGCGCATGGTCAATTCATCTGAAGATCATACCTATCGTAGCGCTTTACGGGGTGTCTCAGGATGTGTCCGAAAATCCTCAAAAATAAGGAAAATAGAATATTTGCGAGCTACTTCATAAGTGCTTTTTCTGGAGAGGGAGACATCGTAGGACGTCTCGAGATATCAATTACGGTAGTGATTAAGCAAATTAAATTAATTAGCAATTTAATTAATGGAGACCGTCGGTCAGGTAAAATAGGAGAATCGAAGTCCTTCCTATGAACAGCCTATCAGCGGCCTCTGAGAATTATTGTAGAGTAATGAAATTCGAACAAAAATTCACAGAATTCGCATCGCTTGGTAACAGTGTATGAAAAACATCAATAGCATACTGGGTGTTTCACATGAATAGAACCAAGCACTTAGAAACAGTGGTAAATTCCAATTGAACCAAAGCAACAACGTACGGTTTGCTGCCGTGTGGAAGTTTTTCGGTTATTTTTAAATTTCTCCTAATTTTTAGTTTAACTAAGATCAATTATGCAAAATTTTTATTATTCACTTCTGGGCCAAGCGTGTTTCGTTGCGTGGTAGAGGGCATGGCAAAACGACCGATCCAACTTTTTGTGGCAACGTAGTACATGCTGTGTGGCGATTCTTCTTCTTGGTAGTTCGGGAGGAAAAGGAAAAAGGCACCTAATTTCTGTCTGCCTTTAGGCGACACGGCGCAGTGCCTTATAGGGGTGGCGTAAGGGGGATAAAAGAAAAGTAGAGAGAAATAGGGAAGGATGTGATCAGAGGTCGACAGGGGCGACGAAGAGAGAAGAGGACAGGAAAGATTGGGGAGCCGGTCACAGGAGTTCACGGAAGGGACCATGATTCAGCCAGGGGCACGATGCACGTCGGTGACGAGGCGGCGAAGGCCCCGCCGATGAGAGGCGCACGGCATGGCGGTCGAGGCAGCCGTCACGGTGCGCCGACGGCGAGAGGCACGAGCGCGTCCTGAACGGGCGAGCGGGGCATCGCGGGCGGCACGTCCGTCTCGCGTGAAATCCTCCGAGCAACTCGTGGCGATTTTAGATGCGAAGTACCTTATGGTGGCACTTAAATTGAGGACGACGCAGCGAGCGATGGAAAGGAAAATGATAGGTGTAACCTTAAGAGACAGGAAGAGAGCAGAGTGGGTCAGGGAACAAACGGGGGTTAAGGACATCATAGTTGAAATCAAGAAGAAGAAATGGATATGGGCCGGGCACGTAGCACGTCGGCAGGATAACCGGTGGTCGTTAAGGGTAACTGACTGGATTCCAAGAGATGGTAAACGCGTGAGGGGGAGACAGAAAATTAGGTGGGTAGATGAGATTAAGAAGTTTGTAGGTATAACGTGGCAGCAGAAAGCACAGGACCGGGTTGATTGGCGGAACATGGGAGAGGCCTTTGCCCTGCAGTGGGCGTAGACAGGCTGATGATGATGATGATGATGACCTTATGGTGGAGTTCAATCCGGTAGTGGTGGTGTGCGGCGTGACCACCCTTACTGCGCATGCGCAGACAATCTCTCCCACTCTCCGCCATTACGCAGGTATTCGATCGCCTTCTCTCCTCTCCTCCCCCGCGCTGCAGCCGCGGCGCAGCCTCTCCCCCCACGTGATGCGCCAGCGCATGCGCGTCCTCTCCCCCTCTCTCTCCTCTCCTACGCTCCGCCCCTCTCAGGCGCTTCATTAGTGAGTAATAGCTAAGCGGCTCAGCGGGCCAGCGGGCCCAGCGGAGGAGCGGAGAGGGCAGCGGAGCGCAAGACGAAAAGAAGAGTAATTGGTAAGCGTCGCCCCGCTCGTTTCAGCGGATCGCATTGTTGCGCCATCTGTTGAACACGGTTGAAGTTACTGTCGATCGAGCAGAGGCCTTGCTTCGTCACCTGCCAAATTAACTTGAAATTACTGCGAAAACAATATTATCAAAGGCCTTTTTTCTTAGATTTCAATTGATTTATTGGAGGTGCCGCCGACGACATGCGACGACATGTTGGGGGCTGCCATCTTGGTAAACACTCGCACGCTCGTCCGCTGCGCACACTTCGCTGAGGAGACGAAATGAGCGGGCGAGCGGTTCGCTCCGTAAAGCACCGTGCAGCGCATGCGCAGTAGCCTCTCCACTCGTCCGCTGGGCCCGCTGGCTCGCAAACCCGCCCAGCTATTACTAGAGTGACCTAGAATAGGAGGAGTGTCCAAAGCGCCGGCTCCCGCGTGGTCCTTTTGCCGTGAACTCCCGCGCCGCGCCGCTGCTGCGCCGGACCCGTGGGCTTTCCGCGCTCGGGAAGCGCGCGGAAAGCGAGGGGTGTCTGCTATGCGCTGTAGTGTCTTGCGCCGCGTTTCCACACAGGGCACTTGAAGTCTACTTAACTTAAGTAATGCGGTGCGGAATGAAGCTTATCCATCTTTAAGCGTTGTGTTAGTGCTGGGGCAACAACAGAATGCAAAATAATTATGTGTCAAACGGCATCAGCGTGGCCTAGTTCCGGTCACAGAGTTCGAGAACGTTGGTGCGTGTGTAAAACGCGCAAAACAGACACGCACAAGCAAAAAACGAATACAAAAACCCTATTCGCAAGAGTAATCGGGCAATAACATCACGCATGCACGAATTAGTAGTTATAAAAAAAGTAAATCGCACGCGAAGTCAGCTGAAATACTTGCGCGCAGTGAGTTCACGAGCTTTTTACTCATAGTCTCCACTGGTTTGCTAGCCATATGCACACCGCTTTATTTGACAATTCATTAGCCTCCACAAGCTCTTTATTATGTACGGAGCACACCGGGAAGACGCAAGGGAAACAAAAAAAAAGATAAAAAATAGTAGAGACGGCCATACGACCGCAATGCTGTTGGCTTATTTTTGTTTCTGAGGTAGCGTACAACAAGGCTCAGCGTACGCAAACATTTGAAAGAAAAGCAATGCCAGGTAAACTAACCTTATTCCGCAAGTTTTTGCATAAAAGGCGTAATATAGAAAATGCTTTGCAAATATCCAGGTATCATGAAATAAAGTTGCAAATGCCCCCATTCTTACTGTACAAGCTGCCTGAACGAAAATACAATATATATATATATATATATATATATATATATATATATATATATATATATATATATATATATATATTATCGCATGTTGCATTGTATCGCTGAACGTCATTATGAAACGTTCGCGCGAGATGCGTGCATTGCTTCAAGCCACGAAATGAAAACAGTTTCAAACCAATCATTCTCAACTTCAGATGTTTTCACGGTTCTCGGAGGTTAGCGTTCGCCCGGTTCAGAGACTTTACGAAAAGATGTGGACGAGTAGTTACATAAAATACAATTGTTTGTGCGGCAGTTGAGTGCGCGCCAACAGGGCACCCGACCGCAATTTCCCGCTTTTTCCTGATGACCTCAATAGGCACCGTACACTGGCCAGAGGGAGCTGCGTTCCTCGCACTGGCCCGTCCCAAGTCCGCTGACATTGGCCGTTAGGGGCACGCAGAAAGTAGACGCGCTCACGCGTCCCCCGTGTAGCCCGGCCACAATCCGCGCACTCGCACAGGGAGGGAGACGCGCGCATCGCGTTCAATTTTAACGGACACGTCTCATTATTGCTTTTTTATCCGCTAAGCTTTGCGCTCTGGCGCTAAATAGCGAGTCTGCAGATCTCTTGAATAAATATAGACGATTTTCTGTAGCTGGTTTATTAAATCAAACTAGATGGCGCCACTGGCGCCACCGCACCGTGGCCGTCCCCCTACCGTGGCCGTCTCCATGGCCATTCCCATGCCGCGACCTTTGGCAGCGCTGCTCAATATGTCTCCATCCGCGTCGCGTCGTCTGCTCGGCCATCGCCTCCTATATTAAAGATGCCTGCCGCATCACCAAAAAACCAGCTGCCAAACCCTCTCCTTTTCCTCCTTTCCACTAGTGTCGGTCGCTAGCGCCACATGTGGCGGCCGCTCCCGTAGTTTTGACATTTGGCATAGCCTCCGAAACAACCGTGCAAAGTTGCCGATCTCGAAGATGATGATGATGATAGGTGGCTGTTGTCTCTGAAGCCGGGTAAAAAAAAACAAGAAAGGAAGAGAAAAAAAGAAAAAAAAGACCAAGAAGGATGGATAACGAAGCACACACTAAGCCCGCCGCCGTGATAATAGTGTCGGTCGCGAGCGCCACCGCTCGGCGCTTGTCCAAAACTGAAGGCAGGCCGGCTCCGCTGGGAGCTCGAGCCATTCCTCAGGCATATTTAATATAGGAGGCGATGGCTCGGCGTTCCCGTAGCGTCTGCGCGCACACGAGTAAAAGCGAGCAGACGGCGCAGACGGCAGCGCCGGAAAAGTAAACATGGCGGCACCTGTGGATGTAGTTTCCTTCCGCCTCGAATTTATCACGTCGTCGTCCTGTGCTGTGTGGCCCGTAAGTTCAAAACCTACGCATTTATTTGCTTTATATTCGCGTCCTGAAGCTTCGAGAGCGATGTACTCGTCGGTATTTTGCAGTATTTCCAAGATTCATTCTCATATTGTCCGAGACAAGGCTTAGCAGGCATGGCTAAATAACCACAGCTGATCGCAATAATAGAGACAAAGCATACCTGACGTTTCTTCTCCAGCGTGAGCTGACACAAAGCGATGGCCGATTTTGCCATTTATTTATTGCTGTGAGGACAGTGGGCGAGTAGCAAACGCGAGTTCGGATCGAAGCGGGGTGTCGCGTCTGCATGGGTGCTGCCATGTTGGCTTGTAACCCCAGCTACTGGCGGTTGCTAATACAACAATTAAAGACATACACCATAAATACGACGCAGATTAAATATATCACTTATCGTCGTGGCGTGGTACGCACCAAACAAACGCAAATGTCTCAACGTTTTCAACTCTGAGGCGATTACATGTAGAACTATGTTTTGCTGCGCAAGCATGTGACTTGCTTACACCCTGCAGCAACCAGCTTGTGTAGTACGGCCACGGCCGCTTCGCTGGCCCAATGCGTTGGCTGGGGCAAATGGCTGGGGGAAGGCCAGTTACGATCACGTGATCAAACATGGCACCACCCGTGCGCCGCTACGGAAAATCGTCTATAAAGAGATGACCAGACGGGTAAAGCAAGCCTCTTTTGTCCCGCAGATGCGTGCAATTAGCTGCTCTGAACTGAGAATCGCGTTTGTTTTCGGGCGATCAATTGTAACATGAAGTGAGGCATACACGATGTTGCACTGTTATCGTTTCATTTTCTTTGGTTTGTCTTTTTTTTTTAACGCTAAAGCCTTAGATGCCTCATCAAACACGAAAATTGACCATCGGCGTCCCGCGTAGCCAACACGAGTGATGCACAAAATCATCATGCGATTACGTCGACAGAACTTGTGACGTCACTATGACGTCATATGATGACGCCATCACATGACATGGTCGCTTTCCATTGCCTCCGTGATCGGCCCCCGATGTAGGCAATGTAAAAGCAGGTGAGGTGCAGAAAGCTTGCAATGCCTTCGGTCCTGTGGGCAGTCAGAAACCACGTTATGTGCAGAAAGCTTTCGGAGAGGGGCGAGGGAGGTTCAATGCATCGACTGACGAAAAAGATGGCTTTCGTTTTCGAGTCATCTCAGGCGAATGCAAAAGGGACCATCTTTTTTTTCATGTAATTTTTTCGCATACATTTTATCTACGCGGTCAGTTCTTCAATATGCATGGGTAAGTCTAACATGTTGACATCAATATTGGTGACCACCACGTTTTTTATAACCTGACGGAAACAAATCGTCAGACCACACATCGTCAGAATTATTTCTGGCTAAATGCGGGTTTGCGCGCCATACACCATATTATTATTGTTAGTCGTTACGCAAATGGCAAGCTTGTCAAGTTAGTGATGCATATGACCTGTCGGTCGTGTTGGGCATACGTACATTCGTGCCCCTCCGTGCCAATTTTCGTGTATACCAAGTGAACGAGACGCGAGTTACGCGAGTAATTTTTTACTTTTGGTGCCGCGGCCACGCCGACTGACACATTCGGCTTCGCATGAAATGGCTTGAAACAGCAGAGCGCCGGAGGCAGCCTTGTAAAACAAATCGAATGCACGAAATAAAAGATAGGATATGAAGGGTGCAAACGCGTTAGCATGCATGAGCTAGTTACTACGTGCATGTGCTACCGTTCTCCTGATTATCTCCAGTTTATTCTCTCCTGCAGCAAGTTTACGTTCATCATTCCACACGAAAGTAAGCTAAGCGCCTTTTCTCACGATGATGTGCGCGCAGGATGCGTTCCTCAAACAGCCGCGGAATTGTGGACCAATGCGGTGACAAACCAGCTGGAAGGATATATACAAAAACCCCGTTTCACAACACCCAAACGCGCTCTCTGTGTGATGAGTCGCTGCAGTATTATGTTGCAGTGACGCAGTATTAAATGCTGCCCGAATTTCCACAATTTTAGCAAATAGCGGCCAAAATATCACGCGCGTAGCAGACGCTCGCCGCTTTGGCGCGGCTTCCGCCGCGGAGAAAGCCCACGGGCCCTTTAACGGGTCCGGCACGGCAGCGCCGCGGCGTGGAAGTTCACCGCAAAAGGCCCCAGCTCCTCCCATGCATAGAGTTTCCTAATATTGTAGGAAACTCTATGCTCCCATGTATTCGCGCGGCGCTTTGGACACTCCCCCTATTCTAGGTCACTCTACTATTACTCTATATTCTCTCCTGCGACGAGTAGAAGGCAGCGACGCCTCCGGCGTCTTGTTGTGGCACGAGCGGCCGATGGCCGCCTCTGCTTCTGTGGCTCTAGACGCGGGGCGCTCGTGCTCTTCTACCCTCGCTGAAGAATCCCACGACGACACCAATGGCATGGACTGCAGAGAGGCAGACGCACATGATCTTGCGACTTGGCGGAAGTCGAATACCGCGGACGCTGGCAGTTACACGCAGCGGGAGCTGGATGGAGACTGGAAGACAGTGCTGATTCTACGCCAGAGGAATGCACAGGCTCGGGAACGCAAGAAAAAAAATTACACCATCTCCCACTGAAGCTAGCCATCTCCCAGCTGCTTCGCATCCACACATGGTTCCCTTTAGCGGCAGATGGTGTAATTGTTTTTTCAGCGTTTAAAGAACGATCACGAAATATGAAGTAAAACAACGTGACTGCGCTTATGTGCTATCGCAATGCAGCCCTCTAACCCCCACTGCGAGCGAAAGAACTATGTCCGAGGACCGCGACACTATAGGCGTCGGCTTCACAGTGCGTCATAATTTTTGATGGTGGCGCATGGCAAGGAAGCGCCGTCGTCTCTGATAAGCGATACGTTCGCGGTCCTCGCGTACCTGCAATGCTAGATTAAGCTAGCACTGAGGGTGTCCTGTTCCAACATTGAATGCTATATCGCTTCAAGGTTGAATCGTCCAATAAGGAGTTGATGTCGCCCTAAATCGCGCCGTTTTGTTGTCATACTTTCGCGTTTTGTGCACAGAGAGCGCAGTTCATTTTTAGAGTGGTTTTTTGGGAATCTGCGGCAGTTGTCGCGCTGTAAGCACTAACAAGCTCACGCTAATTACCGCAGGTGCACTTACAGCGAGCATGCTGCTTAGGCCGGTCTGGAAAATGACATATATCTTGGAAGAAGAACGTGCACGTGATGCCCCCAATGGTGAGTGGTATTTACTTGTGGTCTCTTCGCGCACACGTATATGTGGCAAATTTGTGAGAAGACTACATTAAGAAATTTCCGGGTCTTCACGTGCTGTGAGAATTGATAAAATTCTTGTCGACTTTTCATTTTGACAGAATATGGCGCGCACACAAACACGGACACTAGAAGAAAGACGGAAACAGCACATGCGCTGACTCGCCACTGTTAGGAATGAGGTAGGGCCCCTCGCTACCGCCACCTTTAGGTTCCGATGTCGTCCCTCAGGCTCGCTGCTGGGAATACGCGTCGTTGCATCCCTCCTCTGGAACCGCTGTTGGGACTCGGGTTGCGTGGCCGGTGCGAACACGGGTGTGTATCGTGCTCGGAGTAGTCAGTAATGGCAAGGTGAAGAAGGAAAAGATTTTATGTACAAACTATTTACATATTTTTGCTACCAGGCAACATGACTGCCAGCCCGACCACGTCGGCTGGTTCGACTCCGTTCGAGTCGTTCTCCTTCTCCGATTCCCCCTGATCGATGGACCGGCACGGCCTTAAATCCTCTAGCCGTCCATTGTCCAGTTGACGGTCCGCCGGTCGCAGGTGTTGACGTTCTTCTAGTGTCTTGACCTTCCGCCGGCCGCAGGTGTTGACGTTCTTCTAATCTCTTGACCGTCCGCCGGCCGCAGGTGTTGACTTTCTTCTAATCTCTTGACCGTCCGCCGGCCGCAGGTGCTGACGTTCTTCTCATCTCTTGACCGTCCGCCGGCCGCAGGTGTTGACGTTCTTCTAATCTCTTGACCGTCCGCCGGCCGCAGGTGTTGACTTTCTTCTAACCTCTTGACCGTCCGCCGGCCGCAGGTGTTGAGCAGCCTTTCCATAGCTGGGCAGCTTTGAAGAACGACTGGCGTCAGTTGACGGAGCCGGCCGGGTGAAGACGCCGTTTTCCCCGGATTGCAGACAAAGCATGCAGGGGTTGATCCCTGCTTCCACGTTCGGTCAGGTGTTCTGGCACAACAGCACCCCCGCCACAAAACAATGCATCAGGAGGACGAGCTGCTCCACGTAGCTCGGCTGAATTGATGCGGCCGGACACCAGGCTCATCCACGGCTCGAGGCGAAGCTCCCAGGATCACTGCTCTCGTGACATTCCACACGAACACTCAGCTGGCATGGACTCGAGATTCCTGAGGATAAGACGAACTCGACAGGGCAACCATTGTCAAACTACACCCAACGCTGCAAGTGCCCTCCGCACTCCCTCCAATTGCCAGACATGAATGAAACAAAGCTTACTGACAACTAACGTTCCCGCTTTAAATAAAACGAGGAGAAGTGCGTATCTCATGGCGACGAGTTCAACCACAGACCTCAATTTCAGGTGTTGTTAAAGAAACAACTCCGAGGTAATACAAGAATTGTAATTGTACTATAGCTGCTTAGGAATGGAAGATAAACAACCAAGGAAGCCAACGGAAGCTCAAAGGCTTCGCTAAATCCACACTAAACGCTCTCAGCGTAAGCGTAACACAATAAGAACACAACATGGTTCTACTAACTATGAACTGAAATTGAAAATAAAGCTTACACCGTTCACAAAAACAATGTTGAACTACCTTTCGCCCCAAAAGCTCATGCTAACTAGTACAAAAACAAAAGAAAACTCAACCTACAGTTACCTCTGTTGAAACCGTTTTCAACTACAACGCTAGGAGATTACCCTCCAAAATATAGACGCTACATAGGTCCAAATTACTGCCTCTACAGTAAACACAAACAAGTAACATTCGGTTACGCTCGACAAACACCACTCTTTCACAATTAGCGGTCGTACAAATCTTTACTCACGGCTAACGTGTATTATTTTACGCCGACAACTCACTCCCATGCGGGTCATTGCTTCCGCATGTTATTCTTAATATTGTGCCACTAAAGCTAGGCATGTTCCCGTGAGCACTCTGTCACGCTGCACCCACATCAGGAACTGAACTCGCAAACGACATCCGTAATGGGCCTTTTTTCAGGAGGGTAGTCTGCGCATGCGCGGCGGCGGTGACGACACGCGCGCCATGTTTTTTGAGGGTCACGGCGTGGCGACAGGAGCGGACTGAGCGCCACCTGGCGTGGAAGATTTGCAAATTTTCCCGAAAAATGCCAGGCCTCCGAGAATATCTACCGGCACGCGGTGGGCAACTTCGGAGGCCATGGACCCTCAGTTTCGATTTCAGCGATCTCCACTAGAGGCGCTCTTCGGACCTGAAAAAGGCCCATTGCACGTACTAGTGCCACTGCGAGCTTCTACTCCGCGGATGTACGACTAACCTAGCTCTACTCTTGCGGTCACAATTTTTACAAACAACCGAGTGACTCGCTATAACCTCTACTCATTCGCTCCTACACAGAACGCACGCGAAAAGAACAACAAACAAACAAAACCAATTTTCGCGTGGCTCTACCAAAACTCGCACAAAGCCTAGCCTTGCCTATCCTTCTCGCAAGCTCTCAGCTTAACGCCTAAGGTTCCGCTAACAACTCGTGGGACACCTTGACTAACTAGGGAGCTCCCGAACGGCGCACACAAAGCCCTGCGCCGGCCTTTCGTGTAACTGCGCACGTGTCATACGCCAACCGCTTGCGGGCTCCCGCTAAGTGACGGAAACAGCAGGCCTCAAACGCCAACGCTAACTCAGCGCACGCCACCCGAAAACTGCCCAATGATTCCTTGTGTCTACGCATGACACGCAACGAAAACGCCACAAACTCTTTTCATACAAGGAATACTAATTAGTAACCAAAATCAACACTCAAAATTCCTTCCAACAAATCCGGAGTCGATATTCCAGGAAAAGCTAACAGCTGTCCTCAACAACTCTTCAGGCGCACTCGCGGTGGTCGCGCCCAGAAGGCTTTTCTCGTCAAGCGGGGTGTACGATACGCATGAAAGTTAATCACCCCCTCGTCGAGCCTCACTACTTTCCCTGTAGCGGACTTTTCTTTGTCGCCTCCTGCCACCTCGCGAAGGTCACCAACCTCGCGTTGTCGCACCTGTTTCAACGTTCCGCGAAAGGAACAACGGGGAGTTCTTTTACCCACTGACCCTTTCCGCGAATCATGCGTTTCTCTTTTCTTTTTCCTTCGGCGGTTCGGGCGCATGCGGTAGAAACCTGTCCCTGACGGCAATCGCGCTTGTCTTGCAATGTCGCGCCGACTTTTGAACTTCTTTCTCAACCGCATCGCGACCTTTGTCGCATTTCTATCTTTCGGACGCTTTCTCCCTTTCGCACGCTTCTTGGTGCAGACTTTGGAGCATTCCGTCCGCCTCCGATGCTCATCCGCATCAACATGCTCTTCAGCTGTCTCGCGCTTACTGTCCTGATGATTGCGCATCAATTCATCCTCTGACCGATTCCGCGAACCATGCGCTACTCTCCTCCTGTTCTCTTGGTGGTTCAGACGCATGCTGTAGAAACCGGTCAACAATGACAATCGCGCCCCTCTCGCAATTTCGCGCCGACGTCCGAACTTCTTCCTCAAACGCGTCGCGACCTTTGCCGCATTTCTGTCTTGCGGACGCTTTCTTTTTGCACGACTCTTTGTGCATACTTTGGGGCCTTTGTCACGATACCTATGTGCGCGACACCTCGTTGCGCTCCTGCCTCTACACGGCAGTGAAAAAGATGAGAACAGACGGAAACCTCGGCGCCTGAATCTCAGCGACATTCGTTTCCTCGCGATGCGCTTAGCGCACAATCTAGATCCCCGCGGAACTCTCAACTTGGGACGTTTCCTAGCACGCCTTTTTGGGATCTCAGGCCAAGCCTTCAACTTGGCGTCTCGAGAGATGCGGTCGTCGCGTTCTGCTAGCGCTTTAGCACGCTTACCGCTACTGGTCTCTCTTTCGTTCCCCTTTTTCTTTCGCCGGCGCCTTTTCCTCACTGAACGGCTCGGAATGCTGGCAGCTTCGACGCACGCGCGCGCAAGTACGCTGCCTTCGATATCCACCGCCAAAACCTCAGGCGGCTCAACTAGCCTATCCTCGGTGTCGTCGCTAGGTGTCTGTACTTCTGACATAGCGACAGTCCCGGCACTCCCTAACTCAGTTAGCTCGCCTTGAGATGTCTCTCTAGCTTCAGGTGATCTATCACTATCCTGGATAGCCCCTTTTCTCAGGCCTCCGAAGGCGTCGTCTGCGTCCTGTGCTTCGCGACTTATCTCGACCTCTTGGTCTCCGCGGCGCGCCTCGTCTTGCACTTTTCGACGCGCTTCGTCCTCACGCGCCTCAGCTTCTCGCGCTATGTGAAGTGCCTCTTGTTCTCGCGCCTCTTTCGCTTTTCGAAGCGCCTCGTCCGCTCTCGCCCATCGAAGCCCCTCAGCCTCTCGTTCTCTCTGATGCGCCTCTTCCTCTAGGGCCCTGTGACGCGCCTCTGCGTCCTGAAGCGCCTCGCGACGGGCCTCAGCCTCCTGTGCCTCGCGACGCTTCCCGACCTCTTCTTGGTCTCTGCGGCGCGCCTCATTCTCTTGCGCCTCGGAGCGGCTCGCAATACTAGGCGCCTCGTCCCTCGTACTCGCATGTACGGAACTCTGTGGAGTCAAAGCTCCAAACAGCTGAACTGAGCTACCTTCGCGGTCTTCGTCAGTTATGTCTTGTGACTGAACGACAGCCGCGACGCTCTCTAAGCTAGTCAGCTTGCTCTGAGGAGTCTCTTCCATTACTGGGGCTTTATCACTGCCCTGCAGAGACCTCTCTCTTGGGCCTTTGCATTCGGCCGAACCTACATTACCCCACTGGCTGAACAACGTATCCTTAACCTCAGTTACTTCCTGCAGGCCGTCTGACACTAAGGCTAAAACTGAGCCTTTCCCACGTCCGAGGCACTCTGCGTGCCGGTTGGCCATCTTTACTGAGGTTGCGTGGCCCATCGCTACCGCCACCTTTAGGTTCCGATGTCGTCCCTCAGGCTCGCTGCTGGGAATACGCGTCGTTGCATCCCTCCTCTGGAACCGCTGTTGGGACTCGGGTTGCGTGGCCGGTGCGAACACGGGTGTGTATCGTGCTCGGAGTAGTCAGTAATGGCAAGGTGAAGAAGGAAAAGATTTTATGTACAAACTATTTACATATTTTTGCTACCAGGCAACATAACTGCCAGCCCGACCACGTCGGCTGGTTCGACTCCGTTCGAGTCGTTCTCCTTCTCCGATTCCCCCTGATCGATGGACCGGCACGGCCTTAAATCCTCTAGCCGTCCATTGTCCAGTTGACGGTCCGCCGGTCGCAGGTGTTGACGTTCTTCTAGTGTCTTGACCTTCCGCCGGCCGCAGGTGTTGACTTTCTTCTAATCTCTTGACCGTCCGCCGGCCGCAGGTGCTGACGTTCTTCTCATCTCTTGACCGTCCGCCGGCCGCAGGTGTTGACGTTCTTCTAATCTCTTGACCGTCCGCCGGCCGCAGGTGTTGACTTTCTTCTAACCTCTTGACCGTCCGCCGGCCGCAGGTGTTGAGCAGCCTTTCCATAGCTGGGCAGCTTTGAAGAACGACTGGCGTCAGTTGAAGGAGCCGGCCGGGTGAAGACGCCGTTTTCCCCGGATTGCAGACAAAGCATGCAGGGGTTGATTCCTGCTTCCACGTTCGGTCAGGTGTTCTGGCACAACACCACACCGGTTTTTTTTAGAAAGGAAAGCTTATATATATGACGCATATGTCACACGATCTGACTACCCTCGCTCAGGGCAAAACGTCAAAAGCAAGATCTACGAATATAAACAAGGGGCTAGAAACAAGGAACACACCCTCAGAGTGCTGATGAGATAGCAAAATTCTACTTCTGTCGAGCTATATATATATATATATATATATATATATATATATATATATATATATATATATATATATATATATATATATATATTGTTGCAGTAAGGCACGTGGCCGCGTGTTCAATAACACGCACCACCCTTCTGTACACTCGTGATCGCATGCGAAACATAATCATGTTATAATTACCCGCCCCGGTGGTCTAGTGTTTATTGTGTTTGATTGCAGACCGGAAGGTCGAGGGACCGAATCCCGGCCGCGGGGGCGCATTTTCGATTCAGGCGAAAATGCTTGAGTCCTTGCGTGGCTCTGTAATAGAACACATGACTCCTACCCAGAAGTCCTGGTTTCAAAGTTCCGCTCTAGTGCACGATTTTTAATATTTATATATTTGCATCTGTCGAGACTTTCAGCTCAAGGAAAAAGCCGATTTTTTTTCTCACAACAAATGCCGCCGACGGCGGCACCGGAAGTTCTGCGGCACGGGCTCTTTAACGGCATCGCATTTCCGGTTTAGTTTCAAGTAAATATACTTCATATGAATGAGCAGTATAACGAATCTTACTTGTACTCCTCGCAAATGAGACGAAGCGAGCACGAGGCATTGCGAGCGCAAAAACAAATACTCAATAAGCTCCCTAGAGCACAACTGCAAAGACAGAAAATAAAGACTTCACACTAGTATGAACACGCACCCTTCTAAAATAAAAAAAAAGGATTGAAGAATATAACAAACACCCAATTGTAGATATTACTAATTATCTGATAGGTAGTATTTTGTTATCTTTTTTAATAGGTGCGCGCTGGTAGCAGTAGAGTTGACGGCCGGATTGAGCTGACAGCTCGCGACGGAACTATAAGCTCACGGATGTGGTCCGAAATGGAATAGAACGCCATGGTTAAGGGTGTAGAGAGGCAGTTAAATTTCATTCTTGAGCATTACTTGCGTGTAGAGGGGCAGTTAAAATATGCTCTTGAGTATTTCTTGCCGAACTGACGATATGCTTACAGGCCACTGCGTAACGAATGAACCCGGATCAACTTGGACAAACTCAAGTTCTTTAACGTGCCCCGGAATCCATATGCACTTATGTTGCATTTCGCTAGTATCGAGCAAATGTCGCTCTGGCAGGAAACGAAGCCCGTTTCTTCTGGATTAGCAGCACAAATCCTTAGTGTCGAATCTACCACGGCGGGCTGCCTTTTGTAACATTGATTTCTATGTAGCATAAGTTTAGTTGTGGTAAAGTGATGAGGTGTTGGCACGATGTCGCGTCGTTTAGGATTTATATTTTTTCTACGAAAAGACGCACGGTAAGTTTTTCACAATCACGGTTTTGTGAGAATCCGCGGGCGTTCTCGTGGTTTAAGAACTATAACGAGCTCACGGGGATTATCGCAGGTACAGTTACTCCGAAAACGCCGACTGGACAGCACTGGGCAAGCATCCTGCTCACGGAAGGACATGATCTCACAAATGGTGAGTGGTCTCCACTTGTGGTCTCTGCGATCGGTAGACTTGTAGGATTGGTTGTTTTGGGAATTTTCGGGTGTTCTCATGCAATGAGAGCTGAGAAATTCTTAGCAATAATTGCTGATGCGGGTTTCTATAGGGATGGGAAGGGACAGAAGTCTAATAAAAATGACATACTGCCAACCTTTACGGACCGAGTAACGTATCTGCTCAGTAGTCAATCACACTACCCTTGCACAATGCCTGTGTCCTTCTGTCAACACCAAAGGAGTTACAATTGCACGTTCTTAAATGGACACTAACGAGCAAAACGATTGTTCTCGTATTAGTAAATTATTCTTTCACGATACCAAAAACACGACGCTTGCCGCGAGAAGACGCTTTGTAAGCGAGAAATCGCGCAAAAAGAAAATATGGGTGCCGACGCCACCTTGAAGTTCCCGCACCATTCGCCGTGACGTCACATATTTTAACGGCGCCTACTAGGGCCTACGTAGTTCCTAAACGCTAAGAATGAAGTACACCTGTCTTCTGAAGAGGCCATAAGTTAACACACTAAGTTTGAGAAAATTTTGTTGAGCCAATGGCGCCAAAATTCGATGAGTACACATTGAAATCCGTGACGACACGCTTGGAAATTCTGGCGCGAAATTTAAAAATGAAACTTTGAACTTCATTTTCTCCTTTATTAATACACCTATGATGGTGAAATTAACGACATCATAGTTCTCAAAGTACACTTTATCAATCTAAACCGTATCATTGTTTCTGTTTAGTGTCCCATTAAAAAGAAGTTACTAGGGCTGTTAAAATTAAACCTTAGCACCCTCCTACGGCCTCCGTCATAATGATAATATAGTTGTGGCATATAGAAGTCAAGAAATTATTGTAATTGCTATTATTTTACAGAGGTGCCGTGTGCGCGTCTCCAACTTAAGCGCGCACGAAGCTGTCAGATCGAGTAGGTGACGAAGAAGTTAGTTCCTGCCAACGTTTGAGTGCTTGACTTGACCTCAGTATCAATGGGGCTCTAGCTTTATATTATTCGAAGTTTATTTGCTTCCACCGGCGTTACATCTAAAATTGGGAGCGCCTGATTTTATTTTCCCGTTAAAGTCCTAGAAATTGTGCTGCACGGCAATCAAATTGTTGTTTGTTTTGTGTAGCAGAAATTTGAGGATCTTTTGATATGAACTTGTTGACCACGTTGCGTGCCAATGGTCCTACTTCATGGTTGATTTCTGGAAATCCTGCTCGGTAGCAAATAGTGTTTGCTTTTAATACAAATCACTGTTTGCCAGGATGTTCACCAATTTGATTGGATCTATTCCTGTAGAAAAAGTAGAAAAATAAAGAAATGGGGCTGTTTATGTCGGAGTATGTGGACCTCAACAGAGAAAAGGGAAAGCGCAGACGACGTCGAGAGGAGCGACGGACAACGATAGGAGAAGACGCTCAACATTGTTTACGGAAAAAGCGTAGCGACATCTATGCCATCTGACGCGTACGTGTACCCCTATCGTAACTACGGTGCGTTGTCCGACAATCTCGGTCTCTACGGCCATCCAAACTAATACGTTAAGCAGTATCTCATTATCCTTAGGACAACTAATATGAGATGACGAGCCCAGTTCAATTATAGTCCATAATATTATTATTATTATTATTATTATTATTATTATTATTATTATTATTATTATTATTATTATTGTTGTTGTTGTTGTTGTTGTTGTTGTTAATATTATTACAACAACGTGGAATTTATAATAGAGTTTCAGAATGTGTAAACAAACACCTGAAGTGTGTAGAATGCAGCGTTGGTGTGGTATACAAGATTCTATTGTCAAGTGGCAAGCTATATATGGGCCCATGAAGCCGCTGTGCCAATGAGCGCCTTAGAGAAGGCAAACGGTCATTACCGACTGGAACAGGCTCTCGTTTAGCTCAAGACTGCAAGCAGTTCAAGGGCTAAGCCTTGTTAAAATAGAATATTGTTTTGAAAAGTAGCCGTGACATCACTACCCCAGAGTTATCAGAAACATTTTATATACGGTCACTTAGTTCCCAGTGCGTCAGCGTTCCGTCCTTAACTTTGTTCAGCATGGAATTCGCTTTCCTAGATTCGGCTCAGTCAGTGTGATTTGTTGATCAGGCGTCATGACAATATGCGTATGACCCACTCGCCTTTTACAACTTGAACGTTTTGTTGCCTTTTTAGTTTCTGCGCAATCAGTGTGCTGTGTTGGTGAGGTGTCATGGAAGTCTGCGCATGATCCAATCGTCTCTTACGACATGGTCGTATTTGCTTTAGTCATCTGGTCACTAAGATTTACTATGGATAGTATCAGAGATTGAGATGTCGAAACGACGTTGAGTTCTGCAGCTCATAAGGGAGAATGGTGCGGTGTCGTAGGGAGTGGGATTAGGGGAATTAAAGAAAAGTGAGAGAAAAGAAAGAAAAAAAAACGCCAGGCCTGTGCGGAAAGCGCAGCACAGTCACAGCGAAAGCTCAAACAGCGGCATTTATAGAGCCCGTTATAAACTCTCTTGTGGCTACTAATACAACTGCACTAGCAAAGTACCCACTACGCCACAAATCATAATTTTTTTGAAGTTGGGAAGCACCCGCCACGACATTACTCGTCATTCTGCGGAGAAGCGAGGTACCATCTGTAAGGCATTCTGTGCAGTTTCTTGATGCGACGGGTGGTGACGATGAAGAATTATGACTGAGCCTTTTGTAATGGGTTGGAAGCTTCAAAGGACCCACTAGTTACGTAATTCGCATTCTGTGGCGCCAGGTCGTTATTTCACTCTCCCATCACGCTTTATAACATACGCTAACGTTAGAAAGAGATAGAGAGAGAGAGAAATAACTTTATTGAGACCCTGGGGAAATGGATCTTGGGGGCCTTACGGGCTTCCTTGGCAACCAATAGATGTGCACTTCCGAGGAACGCACTACGCTGTAAATCATCATAATTTCTGTGAAGTAGGGAAGCAGCCACTATGCAATTTTCCGTCATTCTGCGCAGAACACCTGTAAGGCATTATGTGCACAATGTTGATGCTGTGGCTGATGACGATGAAGAATTATGGCAGAGCCCTTTGTAATGGGTTGGAAGCACTCAACAATCCACTCTTAGAGCAATTCGCATTGTGTGATGCCTGGTTACAGAATTCGCGTTGTGTGACACTTGGTTGTTATTTTACTCTTCCACCAGGCTACATTACATATGGTAATGTGGTTCCTTCCCGACATGAAGAGAGTATAGGGTCTTTTGCCAAAGCAGTTTCAAGCACCAGCATGGCTCTGAGGTAGAATACTGGGATCCCACGCAGAGGGCCCAGGTTCGAACCTTGTTCTATTTTTGAAAATTTTTTTCACCTGTCTTTTTTTTTTTCTTGCTTCGAGCGATAGTGGTTACGGACACCGGCGGTGGCGCTGGCGGACAACTACGGCGCCAAAAATGGCCCTTGTTGTGATCTCATAACAGCTTTCGCTGTAAAAAAAATTTCACAGCATATCCACGGGGTGAATGATGATGAGTGGGGCGAAGCTCTCGTACGGCAGGATCTTGGCGGCGACGTCGCGCAGCTTCACGCCCAGTACATCATCAACGACGTGAGATCGGGCCGGTTTATACTAAAGGGTCGATGAGAGTCCTGGCGACTTGCAGCTCACTTTAATTTTACGTGTACGCTGTGCATTTTTATTGTTTAATCACGTACAGGAGAAATCTCACCAGGCACTACCTTGGAGGTAAACAATGGCTGCTAATGGGGAATGAGAGACAGAAGAAGTCGGCTTTTAGCTAACACTTACACTGCTACTTCTACTAACGTTTCCTACTGGAACATGCCAATGGCTGCTAATGGGGAATGAGAGACAGAAGAAGTCGGCTTTTAGTTAACGCGCACGCTGCGAATTTTTTATTGTTCAACAACGCACAGGAGAAATCTCCCACCGGCACCACCTTAGAGGTCAAGATCTGGTACTAGCGTTAAGACTGGTTAC
>NC_051178.1:105609162-105679011 GCF_013339695.2 Rhipicephalus sanguineus | reverse complement strand
TTACAAGGAATGGCTGCTGTTAGTGTGGAATTCTGATGTATGAGTTCAGCGTATTGCAGCCTTATGCCTGCAACAGCATGTTTGCTGCACACAGGTCAATAAATCTTTTTGTGGTTAACAATACGAAAGTGTGTAGGCTTTAGAGGATTGTAACAAAAATATCAGCAGAACATTTCCAGCAATGACTATATCAACAGCGTTCTTTACATGTAAGAGTATTTTGAAGCCAATAAGTAATCTTGTAGGCCTATGATGCAGGCATTTGGAAACAAGCTCTACATTGTCAATTTATTTAGTTTCAATGGGACAATAAATGGGGCTAGTTGATTCAATTCCCATGAAAGTGCAGTTTTATAATCACAAACAAACCAATAAGATGATACGAGAAGTTTCCAGGAGTAAGTGCTTTTTTATTTAATTTCTCGACGCGGCACTGACGATAGGCTCTCCTGTGCTGCACTGTTGTGGTGGTACAGTTGCTGTATTTGAAACCTGCAAGAGCGAGTGTGAAAATGTAGTTTGTCATGAAGCGGAACAAGCTTAGCGCAACACATCAACAGATGCTGCAATTTATGATTGAGACTTTCTGTTTCGAAATATGTGGATATCTTTTACCATTTTACTTGATAATCCACGTGTATTCAATGCCCAACCCCATAGCCTTGGATTAATGCTGCTTTGATCAAAAAACATAAGAAAAACAAACCGCTACTACAGCACTTTTGAGGGCTGTGGTGTCATAGATAGGCCAGCTATCATATACAGGCCAATAGCTCGGCAGCTTCTTGATGTAACGTTGCATAACGCATCCTTTCGCTACTCAAATGGTTACTCATGCATGACTCTAGATGACTCCAGGAATAGGCTATTTTGCCATGAGAAACGCCCTCATCCGATCATGCCCTCAGTGGACGGAAACAAGTTTTCGATTCAAGTGGAACGCCTCGAGGAGCACGGGGTTCCCTAGTGCTCTTTTGAGCTCCCTAGCTGAAAAGATGCTCGTCACTCTTAGAACGACCAGAAATAAACAGGCCAAACAAGCACACTCGCTCTCCTTGGCTGACGTTCCCTACATTCACGGTTTCTCTCATAGGTTGAAGAAGACTGCAGGCAGAGTAGGCATAAGAGTTTTATGCTGCATCCCAAACCATCTGGCCTCCCTATGCAGGCTAGTTAACAGGGATGAAACAGTATCCTTTTGCTGTGACAAGAAGCACAGAAATCATTTCATTGAATGCGTGAAGAACGTCGTTTATGACATCCATTATCATGCGGAAAATCATATGTAGGACAAACCGGACGATGCATAAATTACAAAATGCGTGAACATGCCAAATCTTTAAAAGCACAACAGGCAGGAACCTGGCATTGTACATCATGCGGCTGCTCCCACTGCTTGACAATGTGCAAGTTCTCACGAAATATCGGGAGTAATGTGCTCACAAAATTTGTGAGGCGCACATAATTCACAAAAGGGGAGCAGCTGCGTTAGCGCGCTATCACTAGCACTATTTGACGAAGAAATTAGCTGCCATGAGCCTCAATTGTGATCACTAAGCTTGTTGTCACATGCTTTTGTTTTCTTGTTTTGTTTTCTGTTTTATTGTTAGTGGTTGCAGTTTTCTAGCCTTGCTGTCACTTGCTTAAAAACCTTTTTTTTTAGACCCTGGTTCTTCGTTTTTGTTGATTTATGAATGCCAGACTTTTAGCGGTTTTAATCAGTTTGGTATTGACCACCATGTCATTGTTCTTTTTGCCATTTTTTGCTTGTGTTTATGTTTTAATGAAATCGGCTTCTGCCGCATCTTGTAAACCCTATCCAAAAAAAAGCCGGGCGGCCGAGTCACTTGATAGCATTTGTGCCATTTTTTCGATTTTTGCTCGCCTGCCTACAGATTCTCAGACTTTCCAATAAGGAAATCAGTTGATAGTCAGCTCTGTGCCCTGTATGTTCTTCGTCCCATTGTCTGCGCTCTTTTGCCACAAAGAAGAATCCACATTCAAGGCGTTGTGACTTGTTAACATCTTGACAGGATAGCACAGCTACTCAAGAAAAGAGCACATAGCAGTGCGAAACTCACGACTAACTTTTCTAGAAATCACGCAGCTACTAAGATATCACCTGAACCAAGTGTTTTTCACAGAGATAACATCATTTACAATGGTCGATTCCACGAAAGATAAAAAAAGGTGTATACTTGATGTTTCCTATTTTTCCTGATAATTTTGTATGTTGTGACATATGACTGCACAGCACGAAATCGCAATTTGTTTTCACATAAAAATTTCTTTTCAACACAGGAAAATTCGACGAGCGTCGCCGGTTGACGACGACCATCTTACGAAGAGTGCGTTTTCGTAAATTCGCAACCATGCTGGCAGCTAATGAAAGCTATACATACAAATATCTTTCTATTTAGCATAAGTAGAAGTGAAGAAGAAATAGCTCTTATAATTTCATGACTCTGAGCAAATTATGCATTTTTAAAAATTCACGAAAAACGCTGCGTTAGTGAAAATTAGTCAAATTTGGGACGCTATGGTACTTCTGTAGAACATCTTAGTTTGTTCATATTTGCTGTATGAATAGGCCTTTATGTGAATAATGAACCTCTGCATTTGTATTTCTCTAATAATTTTCAAAAAGTAAATTTTCATGTATTATTTGTATGGTCGCCCATTTGATGTCGTCACCGATCATCATGCACTATGCTGGCTGTCATCATTGAAGGATCCCTCGGGCCGTCTCGCCCGCTGGGCACTTCGCCTGCAAGACTACGACATCCGCGTGCTGTACCGCAACGGACGCCAGCATGCTGATGCCGACGCCCCTCTCGCGCTCCCCCTTGCCTGACGCCAATGCCCTCCTGCTCAGTATCTCACATTGCTGTTTCTTTCCATCGACGTTCACACCATCACTACCGAGCAGCGCAAGGATAAATGGATCACCTCACTGATAGACTTGCTCACTGATCCGTCGGCAACACCAACCACTCGCCCATTGCGTCGTCAAGCCCACAATTTTGCCATTCGTGACAACCTACTGCACCGACGCAATTACAACGCCAACGGCCGCCAGTGGCTACTTGTGATACCCCGAAGTCTGCGTGCTGAAATATGCGAGTCCTTCCACTCTGATCCGCAATGCGCGCACTCTGGGGTGTCCAAAACTTACCACCGCATTCGACAACGATACTTCTGGCGAGGGATGTACCGTTACGTGCAGAAGTTCGTCCGCTCCTGCCTCGATTGCCAACACCGAAAACCTTCAACGCACGTGTCACCAGTCGGTCTACAACCATTACCTTGCCCTAACCATCCGTTTGGGCGCGTGGGCATCGATTTGTATGGACCACTTCCTCTGACCTCGGCTGGTAACCGTTGGGCCATCATCGCCGTTGACCATCTAACGCGATCTGCCGAAACCGCTGCCCTCACAGCAGCTACAGCGTGCGATGTTGCCTCCTTCCTGCTACACCGATTCATGCTGCGTCACGGTCCACCCTAGAAGCTTCTCAGCGATCGAGGCCGTGTCTTCTTGTCGGAAGTCGTCGAAGCCATTCTCAAAGAGTGCCATGCTGTTCACCGCAAAACTACTGCTTACAACCCGCAGACGAATGGCCTAACCGAACACTTTAACCACACGCTCGGCGACATGCTTCTCAATGTATGTCGCCGCCGATCACACAAATTGGGATGCCATTCTGCCCTTCGTCACCTACGCCTATAATACCGCCCCTCAAAGCACTACTTGTTTTTCACCCTTCTTCCTGTTGTACGGAATGCACCCGTCGCACACCATTGACACGATACTACCCTACAAGCCGGATCCATCTGAGTGTGCGCCTATTTCTGACACAGTCAGGCTTGCTGAAGAGTGTCGCAAGCTTGCAAAGACCTTTACAACGCACGAACAAGAGCGGCAGAAGAGCCTTCACAGTGGCACCACCACTTCTGAGTCCACGTTAGTCGCCGGAGCGCTCGTATGGCTCTCGGTCCCTACCACTGCAACTGGCCTCTCTTCAAAACTACTGCCGGAATACGAAGGCCTCTACCGGGTCATCGAGCGCACATCACCGGTCAACTACCTGATCGAACCCATCGAACCAGCTTTGGACATGCGCCGTCGAGGGCGCGACATAGTCAACGTGGAGCGCCTCAAGGCCTACCAACCCACTGATAGTGACAAGCTGTTAGGTCGCCGGACGGCTCCCTTTTAACCATTAAGTTTATTGCAGAGAGTAGTGAAGACAGGACAAGAAGGGACACAGATAGGCGCTATCTTTTAAGTGTTTTTTGGACTCAGATCACACATATTTATAATTTAAAAAGAAAAACTTCAACATGCGCAGGCACAGCTGCGTCCAGGAAAATAGTTATTTCTTTGACAAGTAGTGTAATGGACACACTAACGCAATCTCGGCCAAGATTATGAATACTTGCTGACTCAATAATCAATGTAGTATAGTTTCTTTACTGTTTGGCAAACAGGCAATCGCTGCGTTTCTTACATTGTTGCAATGTTCCCTGAATCTTTCCCTTGAGATGTTGCCCCCATTTGCCCTCTATAATGCTTACCCCATGATAGGAGTATCTGATAAACGGTACCTTATATGCAGGGCACGTAACGTGTCCTGTGATTCTTATTGCAGCCAAGCCTCTCCTCTGAGTATCTGGGTTGCTTGCTTTTCTATAATTTAGCATGCTTATTTGAGGCCATGAACATTATGCTGATGATCCCGAGCACCAACCGTTTTTATATTGTTGATATTCCGTGCAGATATGGCATCGTGGCAAACATGTTTTTCGGCCATCAAGATTGGCTTTTTTTTTTTTTTTTGGCTTGGCAACTGGAAGGTGGTTTTCTGGGTAGGGCATATGCAAACGATACAGCAAGGTGAACAGGATATCCTGCTTGTGTCAGTGGAGTTCTTTGGAAATTAAGGCTTGTCCACAAGTGATAGGAACAGAAATTTTACTGCGTTAGCGAGCCACAGTGGCATAGGCAGAAATTCATTTCGGGGAAGAGGGCGAGTGGGGGCATGGGCCTGGTCTGCTACCCCCTCGCTACGCCACTGTCCAAGCAGTGTCAGACAATGCACCTTTCTACCATTATTGAGTGGGAGAAACTAAAGGCAGCAATGGCTTGTTTCCCATCAGTTCGTATAACTAGCTCATGCACTTTTTATGCAAATGAAATTGTACATTCAGGAACCTGATATGGTACAATCCTTGCCCGGATGCTCGTGGGTAAGCACCAGTGGGTGTTAGTAATCATGTGCCAGTGTTAATATGTTAGTGGCTTCAGATTCGAAAGAACCTTTGTGGTATTTAATAAAGAAAGACGCAGTCATCCTCATATCTAAAACATTTAAAAACTTATGTGCTTGCATATTGTAGTAAATAATCATGTTCCTATTTCTTGTGGACGAGGCTTGATTTCAAGAACTCGCTGGATGGAAAGCAGGATATCCTGCTCCCCTTGCTGTATTGGCTGCAGAAGCCCTACTAAACAAACACCTTCCAGCTGCCAGGCCAAAGAAATGGCTAATCGTGATGGCCAAAATATGTTTGCCACTATGTCATACCTGCACGGGATATCCGACAATATAAGAACGGTTGGTGCTCGAGCAATCATCAGCATAGTGTTCACGGCCTCAATAAGCGTGCTAAACTATGAAAAGGTTGCAACCCAGACACTCACTTGGCTGCAATAGGAATCACAGGACACATTATGTGCTCTGTAAGGAAGGCATCGTTTATCAGATGATGGGATAAGCATTATGTGGGGCAAATGGGACAGTGTATCAAAGAAAGGCTCAGGGAAGACTGAAACATAAAGAAAGGCAGTGATGACTGGTTAGCTGAACACTGGAGCATGTGTGGTTGCTTCCCACTTTTTGATGAGAGTTTCATCGTGCGTATGCACAGCAACGAAACTACTACATTAAAATTGTGTCGGCAACTATTAATAATCTTGGCTGAGATTGCATTAGTGTGCCTTCACTATGTTTAACAAAGAAATAATTATTTTTCTTCGATGGAGCTGTGCCTGCGCACGCCCAATTTTTTTTTTCATAGCAGCACCACACAGTTTCACCACAGTTTCATGGCAGCACAAACAACACAGATGTTCGATGGAAGATGGAGGAGGCTTGAAGAGACGAAAAAAATCTTCAAACGGTATGTCACTGCAGCCAACTCTTGTACGAGTAGACTTGCCTTCATCAAGATGGCAACGTCAAGAATTAACAGTTGCTCCCTTTATGAAGACAACTCCAAGTTTCAAAACGTTGGCTCTGGCGACATCCCATGTTCAAAGATTACAAGTTCAACAATGCAAACTATTCGACGTTCCATGTTCAAGGAATGCAAACTAAATAATACGCATTGCACTGAAGTGCAGAAGGTACGTTTCTCACTCCTAAGCTAAAGGCCAGTATATGCTGTATATCAATAGACCTTATGCAAAATTGCTGCCATCTGTTGGAGGTTTGACAAAGCTAATGATTCGGCGCCATGTTGGAGGCTTGTGCCCGAATTCTATTGCTGTCGCCGCTATCACTTCTTGCTTGTATCCGCTTTGGTAGTCTGCAATCAGGGCATAAAAATGTCAGGCGGGCCTGTACACATTACAGGCATTTCCTAGTTTTTACGTTGACGGTTATTACATGTAAAGAACCGCCTCACAGCGAGAAGAAGGTACAAGTTTGACACTGCGAGTCACGTGCAGGCCTGTCGTCGTCGATAATGAAGCTCTGCGCTAGGTTACAAATTGGCCTGTCTGTTTTCAGTGTAGCGAATAAAGCGTTGTTAGCTATCTGAATATCATGCTTGTATAATGTAGGATGGTTGGGAAGAGGCTTTATTTAGCGCGGCTAGGCGCAGCGATGACGGTAAGAAAGTGCAGTTGACCCAATTCAAAGCATATTTCATGAGGGACAGCCTATGCCGAGCCGACGTAGTGTCCATCTAATTTTAAATAAAACGTTGTCCTCTTTTTATCTTTGAAATAATATTATTTCGCTGTTGTAGTCATCCGACCTATGTTATGTACAGAATTACCGCGCGATTAAAATGCAGAAAATTGCGCATCTCATGCACGTGGAAAGTGAACATGAAAAGTGTAGTGTCTCATAGAAGTAGATGCCGATCAGCTGGTATCTTATTGAATATCCTTCCGATATGTGATCCTATATAACAGGAAACGCCAAGAATATTCGTGCTCACATTGTCGCTTTAGGGGCCTATGGTGCTTTACAATTTAAACCCGTTGCGGCAAGGCAGTTTTGCTTCGCCGACTGAAACCGCCTCAGCGCGTAACCAGCGGTAGCGCACCCACGGTAGAATGTAGCACATTTCCCGGAACAGCATTTTATTTAGTTTCATAAGAAAAGTACCACGCACTTGAAGCACCTGTTAACATTTCATAGCAAACTGGAGTGTACAGAGGATTTTTCCGAAGGGGGGATCAGCTTTTGGGAGAACCTGATTTGCTCTTCCTGGGGTATTAGTTAAACAAAAAAAAGTAAGGGGTGGGGGCGGTCAGGACATCCGGGCAACCCGTCTGAACCTGGCAGTGATACCACATGAAAAATACGCATAGTGAAGAAATACGCACGCAAAGCATCCTCCAGACGCTACCTTGTTAAACTCCACCATCGAAAACAAACTACAAACAACACGCTCCAGCACAATCGGTCCGTCCGCTGCAAATCAATGACGCGCACGAGCTATCTGTCTAACATGTAATTGTTATCGCAATTTAATAAACAAGCTAATATCAACAGCAGCGCAGGCATGCGCGAGTAGCCGCGATGCAGCTTTGAAGCTCGTACACGAAGCGGGTTTGTGCCTGCAGCAAGCACACGGTGCGAAAACTTTCTTGTTCTGGCATGACATGAAAGAGTGTTCTCTGATGAGTGCCGATGCTGTCACATACCGCATATATTAACGGCGAACGGAAACACGGCGTTAGTCGTAAGCAGTAACCGAAGCAACGGAACGATCTGCTGATTCTCGTCGGCCACGAGGAAATGTACTAACATGGAGGCTTGTTTCCTGCAAACCTTCTTTCAGCATCCCAATTTCCTCAATCTCAGCAACACAGCACTCGAAAATATGTTGGCATTTTCGTTCTTATCAGCCGCCACACGTTGATATGTACGCTCCTTGTCTACATGCGGAGCGCGCTTAGCCTTCAACATGGCGGAAATGCACACAGCGGCCGCTAGATGGCAGCAGATTTTGCATAAGATCTATAGGTGCTATGTGTCCAAACTCTCGCAATCTAGTGATGAAAAGAAATGCCTACCACTCATTATGGCTTGCCCGGGCTTGCAGGAAGTATGATCCTATCTTGTACTGCAATCTGTCCTCTGTGTCAGTGCCATGAACAGCTCTCATCGCTGATACATGCATGATAGATACCACAAGGAAATGTTGATTTTCACGCAAGACAAACCCAACCACACACAGATAGTGAGTACCAAACATGTCTTCAGGCAAGTCTATATTCATATATTAAAGAGATCGATCCTTGAATGAAGGGATCAGGGTGCAATAAAAACAGGTATTAGTGGACCAGCCACTTGCAGACTATTGAAAGAGTGCCATTGCGTGTTCAACATTCACACATGTACACAGTAAGCAATCAGTCATGGGCACGTTACCAGTAAAATGTAACAGTGTTACAGTTACCTAAGCCAAAAAAGTGGGATAGGTTTCAAACAGGAGAAAGTGCCTCAGACAGGCTGGCCGACGTTTCCATAGGGGGACCTATCTTTATCGAAGGCACCTTGTCATCCTTGGCGTGTTAGTTTTAAAGGGTTAGTGTTGACGTCATGTCTAGCGGTGGTGCTTGTCGCTGTTGATAATTGCTGCCTGGAAAGAGAAAACTAGAGAGAGGAGTGTAGCCCTTGCCACATCATTTCAAGAAAGTTTGCAACGGCGCTCAGGCCTCTCATCTCAGAAGTAAGGGGAGCTGCAAAGAAGGAAAAAAAAAAGCAAGAAAAAGGAGAGAAAAAAGAAAAAAATGGAAAGGGGGGGGGGTCTACTGAGCGAGAGCCGTCAAAGGCAAAAAAAAAAGAGTGGAGTATGAAAGCCACTTGGAAAGGCTGCAGAAGGGTGGCACGTCTCACAAAGGGCTGCAGAAGATGGTGGGTAAGGCAACTACAGGCGGGGAAAGCGGGCGGCGTACTTTTAAAAGCCCACATGTGGAATTTAAGTGATATTGAGAGGGGTGTCTGAAAAACACGTGCTTGATGGGTGAAGTCATTGGCTCTGTTAAAGTAACTGTTACAGTTACAGTTACAGAGTTTCCAAAAGTAACCTGTTACAGTTACAGTTACTGTGACAAGTAACGTCGTTACTTTGTTGGCGTTACTGTGACGAAGTAACGTCACTACTTTTCCGTTACTGTATAAAATAAATAATAGATTACAAACCAAACGATAGAATTCATTTATTAAATATGTACGAAGGCATGCGGGCAGTCAAAATTGCACGTGGTAAAACCCTAGACGAAGTAAACCTAATAGGGGGCCAAACACAAGCATTTGTTGTGTACACTTCATTTTGTTGCATCAATTTTGTTGTTCATGCACCGTTGGTGAAAAAGGGAATTTATTTGCAAATAATAATAACAAATGTCCTCTGATACTCAAAATGGAAAATGTGGTTGATGCACTAGAACGACAGCAGTATCATAGGATGTTTATTAACGACACCCAAAAGCGCATGCGGATAGCAACGGAGTGTGTGTGACGAATGAAGACGACGTCCATTGTGTCTGTTCCATATATATGTTCAAGGTGTATCAGACCCTGTTCGGTTAGCTTTGCGTCCGCTGGGCATACAAACCGTTTCTAAGTCCCGTTATACTCTGGGGCATGTGTTCGCGAAACCCAAACATTGCACACCTGCAGACGATCAGAGTAGGGTGATATACAAGCCCGATGCGGGCATTGCGACGCGACTTGCATTGGCGAAACGGGAAGGAAAGAATCAACGAGGCTTAAAGAAGGCAAACGGGATGTTGTTAAAGCAACTCATGCAACGCATTCTAAGACGGAGCTTGTTTAACACTTCCGGAGAACAGGGCATAGCTTTGACGTAAACACTGTGACGATGCTGGCTCATGAACGAAGGTGAGGGGAAGAAACTCCTGGAATCGCGGTTCATTCGCCGCGACGCGTCGGCCTGCAATATAGTTACTGTATATGGCACCTTTAGGAGCCATGTCGTAGCATATACAGTAACTATAGTCGGATACAACTTAAGGAGTCAGGAGAGACTAAAGAAAAGAAATAGTCCCGCTCATGCACGCGCCGATTGTTCTCCAAAGGCGAAGCCACCGCCATCCCGCTCATGATGTCCGTCCCGAGTGCACGCCCATTGGTGCAGGCTTGTGTTCATCTGCTTTTGAGGAGAAAATGCCGCTGACTTCTAAAGTTGTATCCGACTATAACATGCAACAACCACATTCCCCTACTGGTTTACACGGACGTATGGGACACTGGTCGATCTCCGCAAATTTTTTTCTTTCTTTCCTTTTCTTTTTCTTGTTGCCAGTGTATACTGAGGATGTCACATGCATAGGAGGCGAAACGTCCATGTGATTTTGTTAATAATTGTTGTATTAAGTTGGAGTACACCTTTTACAATTAGTTTCAAAGAGGTTTTGAAAAATTACTTAGTTCACGGTATTTGTGTCTCTCAACCATTTCGCGCTCTGCTGCTTTCTAGCCGTCAGTCAAACACGATTATTGCGCAGCCTCGGACGAAGGAGAATATAAACTTGGCGTCTTGATGTTCCACCGGTACACCAAGAACCGAGCTAGAAGCTCAAGTGACAAAAAGGATATATATACGCCGGAAAAAAGAAACTACTTGAATTTAGCAAGTTGTTCAGTTCCAACATGATTGACTTACGACATGTAGTTTACAAGTAAACCTAAGTTGTATTAAAGACTGACTGCTGACCTCGGTCTTCTGCAGGGTAGATAATTCTCTAAGCGACCTCCACCCCTAAATTGGTAGGGGAGCCGTGCTGTGGAAAGATGAAAGGTGGAGAGGATATGGGAAAGTAACTGTAACGGTATTTCCCATTACAGTTACTCTATAAAAAAGTAACAGTGTTACCGTTACAAGTTCCTATAAATTAAAAGTAACTAGTTACAGTTACAAGTTACCAAAAAAAGTAACTCGTTACCGGTAAAGCGTTACTAGTAACTAGTTATTGCCCAAGACTTTAAGGAATACCCGAAATATGCACATAGCCCTATGGGCGATCCACATGAAAATAGCGATATGCACACTTTTATCGAAATATAAAAAAAATGAAAGAGTGTGCGTGGTCCATGTGCACTTGGTGTGAGGTGGGAATGAGCCATGCATATTGTATTGCATCATGAATGTAAGCCATTCAGGGAACAAACTTTTGGTTCTCTAAAGCGAATTCCCGTGTAGTTTGTCTTGTGGAGTTGAGCTGTCAATTTGATTTCATTTTAAGTTATGTAAGGCCTTCACAAAACCGATAATATTTTCCAACTTTCTGTGAACTTCTCGAAACATATATGAGAATTGAGATCTTTTTCTTTTAATTTATGACCTTACAAAGCTCAATAAACCCTAAATCACTGCATACTAAACCTTGGTTATGCATTTAAGTAAGAGAGCAATATTGGTACTATGCTGAGTAAAAAAAAAAAAGCGTGAAAATACAATAACTTAAAGCACCACACAATAAAGCAACATTCTCGCAACATGAGCACAATCTAAGTTATTTGTGGTAGAGAACCTCGTGCGCTTAAAGATGCTAAGAAAAAATATATAATGGCAGAACACGAGCTCACGCATATTTTCTCAAACACACAATATTGAAACAAAGAGTAGCATGTGTTAGCTTAATTAACCTAATTGAATTGACATATTCGTCTACTAACACTATTTGATATAAACATGTGCTTCTTCACATTAAGTACACATTTGTTGGAGTGTGCACTTAGTACCAGTACGTAACATAATTCACTCAAATACATTACTTCGAGTGAGCTCCTTTAAAACATTTATGAGGCAGCTAGGTTAAAATCCTAACCACAAAACAACTGCATGGATTTCTGGCGAAAAGCTCGGGGACGCAACCACGAAAACATATCCATCATCGTGTGCGCGTGTCAGGGCTGTGTGTTTTGCTATCACGTCAGGGGCGTAGCCAGAAATTTTTTTCGGGGGGGGTTCAACCATACTTTATGTATGTTCGTGCGTGCGTTTGTATGTGTGCGTGCCTATATACGCAAGCAAAACTGAAAAATTTCGAGGGGGGGTTGAACCCCCCCAACCCCCCCCCTTGGCTACGCCCCTGTATCACGTCCCCAGTCTTGTGATAATTTTGCGTGTTATTGCCGAGTTTGGTGAACTCTCGCATCACCACAGTGAAAACATTATGGGACGACCCCATGTGTTTAAAAGCACACACTTTCTAACGGCGACAAGGGATTCTAGAAACACTCTCAAGCGATGATCTCGTACAGTAAACAGTCAAGGAATAACAGCACAACGACACGAGGCCTGCATGATCGAAGCATAAGATTGCGTAGCGCAATGCGCATCCTTCAAACATGTCATTTATGGTGGTGTATATAAGTGCACCCAAAGCACAAAACATACCTGCCTATCGGGTATCTGTTGATCATCCTCGCTGTGCCAACACGACGGTTCCTGCAAACAGTTTTCATGCAATGAAGTAACAAAGTTACGTAGTTCAGCGACCTTCTTCAACTTACCCAAGTTTGGCATTGGCACTCTTCACAGTCGCTCGTCAAAAGGCTCAAGCTTCCGCTCCTGTGGAACCGCGGTCGCCGCTTGTCAAAACACTCGGACGCGGATTGTCTTCGGAAGTACACTCGATCACTCGATCAACGTGAGTAATCGATGAACGAAGCAAGAAAGCACTTTTGAGCGCGGACACAAAGCTGTGCGTCCCGTGAGGCTGTGTTGAGTGGCAACGAACAACGACCATCATCCGCCACTGGATCAAGGCAGGAGAACGCCCCAACACGCGGAAAATGTCCAGTCGACGAATGTCGCGTACGATAAGCACGCAATAAACGCACACAATACACGATAAACATGTAAGCGCGGCACATATGTGAAGCTGGCGGCGGCGCTCCGGCAGTACAACGAGACCTGTTGCAACTGTTAGCTTACAGTCTAAACCAAAAAGAATGTAGGTGGCAGAAGTGTCGTCATATGCTACAGGTCATTTTTATTAAAAATTTGTGGCTTTTCACACAGGCCAAAGTCAGGGAGGCGCGGCTGTATCTTGAATTCACCGGCCGCATTCGGCGCCACCACAGAAACACTACGCGACGTCAACGTGGACTTCGAACTTTGAGCACGCTCGCTCGGCGCTGTTGCTAGAAGTTTCTCTCTCGCTTCTCGCCGCGGCGCCGATTTCAATTCCTGCATAAAACAACGGACCCTGTATATATAAACGTTGCGTTCGCTCAAGCCATTTTCGCGTCGGGCTCCATATAAGCGTTGCGTCCGCTCGAGCCATTTTCGCGTCGGGCTCCATATAAGCGTTGCGTCCGCTCGCGGCCGCATATAGCTGGCCCAATCCGTCACCGCAGAATTTGTCACGCTTAATGGCGATTGAAGGGCCGCTTATATGCAGTACCTTGTGGTGGAATAAAAATGGGCCGTTTATGTGCCGGACGTTATACGGTACTTGAATAAGAGTGTATGGGTAGGCGTTATAGCCATGGCCGAGATTTTGTACGGACTGCCTCATGGTGCACAAAAAGAAAATTCCGCTGCAGCAGAATTTTCGTTACGTAGAAGATATCGGATCGAGACTCTTTTGCGGAGGGTCATGAAGCAGGATGCGCGCTCAATTCAAGAGGGAAACCAGATCTGCCAGCACTCCTTCAAGAGAAAGAAGGATATGCAAAACAAAGCAGATGCAATGCAAACAAAACGTGTTTTGTCCGTGGCCAGAACTGTTGCCACCAATCTTCACGTAATCGATTCTTTTTAAACTCTGCATTGATCACATAAGGTTTGACAACGTACACATTTGGGCCAACAAAAACCACACCTCTTGGCGACCGCTCTCCAGAAATTCATTTCCATTCATGAAGAGACCTTGGCTTTTATACCAATCTCTCAATTCTTGCACAACACATCATCATAAGAGACGCATGGAGGGAATGCGTTCTTTAGCACTCAAGATATGAATTATACTCAACTGAAATAGATGAAAGAAAAGGAGGCTACAACTGAAAGTGCATACTGTGGACTGAGGGATGTCTAACACTGGCGTGAAGTCGCAAACCATGCGAATACATTTAATTGGAACGGTCTTTTTCTTTACAAAACAGTTCCCAATTTCCGACCATAGATCATTACTGTTGTTTAGCGAAGCTCAGAAAAAAAAAAAGACGTGTTACTGTATTTTCTTGTTACTAGAGATGTCCTTTGCGCAGTAGCCACCACGCTCTGGAAACACAATGTTTGACATTTTCTGCTTTTGTTGTAATAAAAATGATGCAACATGTTTTTTCATAATATCATTCTGCAGTCCTTTGAGAAGATTTTGGGGGACTTTGTACAAAATTGAGATTGGGTTTTTTTCATTATAGATTTTTGAATGGAGGAGCACTTTTCTCTTTTTGGTGTTTCGAGCATGAAAGTTTACTTTGAAAATTATTAGAGAAATACAAATGCAGAGGTTCATTATTCACATAAAGGCCTATTCATACTGCAAATATGAACAAGCTAAGATGTTCACAGAAGTAGCCATAGCGTCCCAAATTTGACTGATTTTCAAAAACGCAGCGTTTTTCGTGAATTTTTAAAAATACATAATTTACTCAGAATTCCATGAAATGATAAGAGCTATTTCCTCTTTACATCTACTTCCGCCAAAAAGAAAGATATTTGTAATATATAGCTTCAGTGGCTGCCAGCATGATTGCGAATTTACGAAAACGCACTCTTCGTAAAATGGTCGTCGTCAACGGGCGACACTTGTCGAATTTTGCTGTGTTGAAAAAAAATTTTATTTGAAAACGAACTGCGATTTCGTGCTGTGCAGTCATATGTGCACAACATACAAAATTATCAGGAAAATCGGAAACACCAAATATACACCCTTTTTCGATCTTTCGTGGAATCGACCCCCTTTCTCCGCTGATACGCTGTATTGCATAACGCTATGCTGTGCTTTACCAACCCCTCCTCCTTTCCTTCCTCCTCACCCTCACATTGATTTTCCACGCCCGTGCTATGCTACACTATATACGGCTACATGCTATACCCTCGTCCTCCTTTCCCTCACCTCGCCCTAACATGTGTCCTCCTCACCCTCTGTACAACACTCTTGCTATACTATACGCGGCTATGCTATACTATGCTGGCTATGTTATGCTTTACCTTCTCCCCTCCTCAATGCTGATGCTACGCACTCTCAGATCATTTCTCACCCTCACTTCGCTTTCCCACACACTTAGCCTTACTATACGATACTATACATTGCCATGCTTCATATGGTTTTGTCTGCGTTACGCCATATATGGTAAAGCTGTGATTTACGCCCTCCCCGCCTCTTTTCGCTCTTCCTCACCCTCACTTACTTTTTCCGCCCCTTCCTATACATGGCTATGCTACAGATAGCAATGCTGTAGATTATTTTTCCTGCATGACGCCAAGGGACGAAATGAGATGGGAGCATACGACAGCGTATGAAAGCCGGGCCCCTGAAGTGCTGCGCACCTAAAAGTAACACAGCCACTGATCCTTATATTGAACGGTAACTAGAGTTCCGGAATGATTCCTTCTGCCTTGAATGGCAGACGTTTTCCGGCATCATCTGTATGTCCTACAAAGATATCGTGTGGACCATTGAAACAAGAGATAAAGTAGTACTGGCACTCACCATTGTGTTCAATTGGTGCAAGCTTTCCGGAGTCATTCGCACTATATTGAACAGGAGCCCGTATTCCGGCATCAACTGTCCATCGCAGAAAAGGAATCATGGTGAACAAACATGCCAGTATCATGATGATTAATCGACGACGCATCTGAATAGTCGGTGCACTCTTGGAAACAGTAGTCGTTGATTTCATGGCACGTACTTTCCCAACGGCGACAACGTTTTTCCACTTCTCCAATTGACTGAGACCCTTGAGAGAATAGCAGCGCACAACCCATCAACAATGCCTTCGTCTTCTTCTTCGTCTTCTGAAGGTGTCAGCTTTTCCAATTGTGTGCCGCAGTGTCGGACTAGTGTCGATAGCCGTATGTGCTTTGTTTAATGATCATTTCAATTTTTTAAAAACTAGCACTCCCTCTTTTGCTTTAGCAGTCGCAGTTACCTTTAGGAGAGAGCCTTGACTGTCCCTATGTTATACAAAAAAAAATTACACCATCTCCCACTAAAGGGGACCATGAGGCGATGCGAAGCCGGAGCACTTGCACGATCGCGTTCCGTTGGCGTTCGTTGGGCATGCTTCCTTCATCGGGCATGCTACCGAATTCAAGCATGCAACCGCCTCGCGTCGTGGAACGCGAAGGGGAACACTACGCACGTCGTGTCTTCCCTCCAGCCTGGCCATTAATTCTCACAGGGTGAGCGGGAAACGCGGTCGACAGGCGCGCGTGAGGAGGGCAGCGTAGTAGAGAGAGGGGGAGGGGACCCGCATGCGCTGGCGCTGATCGCGGCGTTGCGCAGGAGAGAATTTCGGGATGTCGAGCCCGCATTTCAGCGGAGTCAACCGAAGCAAGCGCTGAAGTGAACGTGTGCAGCGCTCTACCACTTGAAGGAGAGGAGACTAGAGGAGGAGAGTAGGGCATGCGCCGCGAGAGCAGAAGCGAGAACGCAGAAGCGCAAGCAGGTGCTGGGAGAGAAGTGGAGGGAGTAACGCGCAGCTGTTGGAGAGAGGGAAGGAGGAGGGTTGCGCATGCGTAGTGTGAGTGCGGATGCCAACGCCGGCGCCGCGGGACATACCCCCGAGCAAGGGATGCTTCGCATCTAAAAGCACATCAATGACCAAAAAAAATGTTGCAGTGGCTTAGCTCGGCTATGCCAAGATAACGTAGCGTTAGCAAACGTTCAGCTGATTGTTCCTAGCTTTCCTGATTGTCTAGAATTCGCTTGATTATCATGCTTACTTAGGCTCCAATGAAACACACATGGTATACATATTATGTGGCACATGTATATTTACGAGTGAAAAACAGCGCTAAAAAGACGGGACAAGAAAGGACACGGGACCACAGCACCGTGGTCTCGTGTCCTTTCTTGTCCCGTCTTTTTAGCGCTGTTTTTCACTCGTAATCATGAACCAACCAGCCCAAATGCGTACCCTACTACATGTATATTTATTTTGCCAGGTAACTACTTCGGAATCCGATGAGTTAAACATCTCCAGTCTTCTGCGCCATTGAGCAGCATTTGCGCTCTCCTTCTCCATGGCTAAACCGCACTGGCAAACACCAGTCAGAGGCGCTATCAAGCGGCTCCAGCGCAGTGTCAGACGGCGACTGCACAGCGAAGGCGAATAGCTGCGCGCGCGCCGGTGCCTGTACGTCTACCTCGGTTAGGATGTCACTCCTCTGGAAAGCGCAGACCGGCGGCAGCGAGCCGCGCGCGGCATTGGCGGAGTGCGCGGGAGGTGCCGGCTCCGATGCACCACTTCTGTGACATCACTGACCTTCGCGCATGCGCAGCATGGCTCTTGAGGAGCCACGCGAAAGTGGCTCGACTAGGCCAGTGTAGCTAACGCTACAAAAAAAAATCACAGCATATCCACGGAGTGAACGATGATGAGTGGGCGAAGCTGCGGAGGTTCATCGGTAAACCGTGAATCTTCCGTGAATTCTGCCCAGTACATCATCACCAACGTGAGATCGGGCGCGTTTATTCTAAACGTTCGATGAGTTATGACGACTTGCAAGTCACTTTAATTTTACATGTACGCTGTGAATTTTCATTGTTTAGAAAACCATTGCTTTAGAAAACATCTGGCGTGTTTCGTTAAGCAGCTGGCGTCTTTTCGTTTTGCTTTAGAAACATCTGGCGTTCTTTCGTTTTGCTTTTAGAAAACATCTGGCGTCTTTCGTTGGTTTATTTCATCAATCAACGGCGTTTTGAACAAAATTTTTATTGTTTAATCACGCACAGGAGAAATCTCACCAGGCACTACCTTGGAGGTAAACAATGGCTGCTAATGGGAATGAGACACAGAAGAAGTGGGCTTTTAGCTAACACTTACACTTCTACTTCTACTAACGTTTCCTACTGGAACATGCCAATGGCTGCTAATGGGGAATGAGAGACAGAAGAATTCGGCTTTTAGTTAACGCGCACGCTGCGAATTTTTCATTGTTCAACAACGCACAGGAAAAATCTCCCACCGGCACCACCTTGGAGGTCAAGATCTGGTACTAGCGTTACGACTGGTTACGCACTACTACGAGGGACGAACGGGTGCCCCCTTAAGGAGCTTCACCCCTAAAATGACGGGGGACTCTTAGAACAACGCCTCCTCTATTTTTGAGATGCGAAGTATCTTATGGCGGAGTTCAATCCCGTGGTGGTGGTGGTGTGCGGCGTGACCACCCATACTGCGCATGCGCATACCCTCTCCACTCACCCTATCCCCCTCTCCACTTCCCCACACCCTCTCCCCATCTCCACTTTCCCTCTCCCATCCCCCTCTCCACTTTCCCTCTCCCCTCCCGCTTCTTACTCTTCCTCTGAAACGCGGGCTAGACATGCCGAAATTCTCTCCTACGCAACGCCGCGATGAGCACCAGAGCATGCGCGTCCCCTCCCCCTATCTCTCCTCTCCTACGCTGCCCCCCTCTCGCACGCCCGCCGACTGCGTTCCCCGCTCGCCCTGTGAGAATTAACGGCCAGGCTAGAGGGAAGACAAGACGCGCGTAGCGTTGCTCTTCGCGTTCCACGACGCGAGGTCGGTAGCATGCCCAACGAACGCCAACGGAACGCGATCGTGCAAGTGCTCCGGCTTCGCATCGCCTCATGGTCCCCTTTAGTGGGAAATGGTGTAATTTTTTCAATATCAGTGCAAACGCTCGCTCCTCAATGGGAACCATTGTTTCGACTTGGTTCAAGGAGTTGTCGTGGAGCGACGCCACATAAAGGGCACGACTGGTTGCGTCACACGTGCGTCTGAGTGCGTTGCCGTGGAGGTGCGGTAGACGCGCCATGCTACTCTTATATCATGCGTCTCTCACATTTGTTCCTTTGTACTCCTTCCCTCGTGGCTCGAAGCAATCGGACGGGTCTCCTGCCTGCGTGGCATGCGGTGGCTACCCAGAAACGCTCACGTTCTGTGGGATTGCCCGGGTGGCCGTGCAGCCATGGGCGAGAGCCTTAAACACATACATACCAATCTAAGACCTGCGACCCTGGAGGAGTGGCTGGCGGACTTTTCTCCAGACATCATGAAAGCACTACTCGGACATTTGAAACTTTTAGGCTTGTCTGATGGCTAAACCTTGCCTTTTTTTTATTAGTGGACCCGGACTGGGGTTCGTTTATTTTTAATAAAGTTTTTCTTTCTCTCGAAGCAATCCCGCCGGTGCCTCACAGCGCCCGTGTGGCACTCATTAAAACCAGCGCATGCTGCAGCGTCGCCGTTCGTAGCCCTCATCCGCCTCGTGCATCGGTATGGTGGCGCCACCGCTCGGCTAAGGCGGTTGTACCATCTCCCAACCCCCCATAGGATCCCATGCATTTTGAATCAAATTTGCGATTTCGTTGCGCAAAAACAAACTAGCGCCATCTCTCGACAATACGCCACACCGACGACGCAACACGTCCTCTTGCTTCCACCGACTGGCCATGCTCCAAGCTAACTCCTCTCTCCACTTTCTTTTATTTCTTTCGGTGGCCGTGAGAGCGCGCCAGAGCGCGCGCTGTGCACTGTGCTGTAGCGCACCCGACAAGACCGGCTCGGCTCGTCGCTTTCGTCGCGTCTTCCTTGAACGTTGCAACGTTAATATTGTGTTAAGGCGGTGGCCACACGTCGGACGATGAGCCCTGATTTCGTTCAGCTGCCATCTCATCAACGGCAATGTTTCAGACGCCTCAGTTGTGTACTTTTGTCCGTTGGTTGCGGGACAAGATGGCCTCCTGCAAGACCGCGTTTTTCCAAGTCAGCTGTGTGCGTAGTTCTCGGCGTCGTAGAAGTTTGATGACGCGAGGACGTCAACTGGTGCTACATCGTGGGAACCGCTGAAGTGACTGCAAGCTTGACGACATTGTGCCAGAATATTCTAGCGTACTGTACGCGCACGATTGCGCTACACTTAAAATACCGCGCTTGGCGTCGAGCGTCAACCTGGTACGCCTGTGTGCAACAAGTGTGTTGTTATCGTTGTTGTGTCGGTTAATATTGAATTGCAATTGGAATACCGTTTTTGCAAAGGTAAGTGAAGCTGTAAGTAGTTGTCCTGCTATATGCTCGCTACTCCACGAACATTACTTCTACAATCGCATTTTATTTTGAGCTGCACGTACCAAAGGAGAATCTAGCATACGAGATACATTGCACGCGTGCGCATTTCCTATATAAACCTGAGTAATGCCACGCGTGCGCATTTCCTATATAAGTCTGAGTAAAGCCATGCTCAATTTAAAGCGCATGTGTTAGAGGATTGTGGCTTCAATGGTGAAAGTGATTAGATATTCCGAAATATGTGATTGCTATGCAGTTAGAACTTTCTCATATGTTAACACGGTCTGTGAACAAAAAAAAAAACGCTGTGTGAATGTTTGTTGGTCATTTGCTACAGTACTTTCACGCATTATTATGCAGCTGTGTGGCGGCTGTTAAAACGTTCAGCAAGTTAGATTTTGGTTTTCTTGGCCTAGTTGAGTGCTACGAGTGTTGGGCGAAGATAAAATCGCGTGTCTTTTGTGCGTTTCTTAAGCAGGCATACAGCCGTAATAGTCATTGTTGTACTGTTTGGGGTGTTGAATAAAACAAGAATGCTGTTTTGTACTGCAACAATTTTTATTTCATCTGTGTTAACAGATCACGTAAACAACTTGGACACATGCACGTAAGAAACGTACGCAGTACATCGCGCGCACGCATAAAAAAACGGGCCTGTCATTTTAAAACAAATAATATAGGACAATGGACGTAACAGACGGCATGGTTGTCTAGTGGAGCAGCGTCGGCAGTACAAATATCAAACCAGAATGAAACATGAATAGAAAAACGAAGAGTAACAGGCGCTTTACCCACGGCTTCTCTGAGCCGCGCATATCCACCTATCGCCACCGTCCGCCGTTGGTGGCGCCGCCAGTACCACTGAAAGCAGCAGCGCACGAGGCGGATAGCGACACGAACGGAGACGCGCCATCGCAAAACACCGTGTCTCCTTTCCCTGTGGTGTCTATTTGAGAGCTTGCGCGACAGTCAACATAGTGATCATGAGCAGATGAGGGACGCTGCCCCACGGATATGAACACAATTGAGCAGAAAGTTATCTTACTGAATCCCGTCGTGGGGCATTACCTAAAGGGTACTCTCCCCCATGAACTCATAGAGGCGCGTTTACACTAGAGCGACGCGACACCGATATCGGTCTGCCGACTGTCGCCGGGATTGTCTTTTGTCGTGTCGTCGTCCTATTTACACTGCAACGAGGCCAACAGTCGGCCGATCGTCTGTGAAAGACGCCGTCCGCGTCTTATCGTGCTCCCAGCATTTCGTCGGCCGATTCTCTTGTCACACAGAAGGCGCGCACAGCGACACCGACTAAACTTGCTCGCAAAAGTTGAAAACGGGTGACCACCTGCTTCTCATTTAGGCCGTCCTCCCTCCTCTAACATTGTCCCTCTCGGTATAGCGGCGCGGCCCCCACCACCCCTTCCGGCGTCGGGGAACGGGGGTGCGGACAGACAAAGGGAAGCAAAGTAAAGACGTCGGAGGGGTGCGTGAGATGCCCATTGTCCAATACCCGAGGATGTCGAGGGGGATCTCCCTCTTCGACGTTCGAAGTAATGACGTGGGCAAATTTTCGCTCGTCCACAGATCTCCCGACGACCTGCCCACGACCAGCCTCCCGATGCGTTTTGCTGGTGTTTTTGGTCTGCCATCATGTTACACTACTACGGCATGCTGTCTTTGGAGGCGTCGGGGTCGTCGTCGGCCTAGTGGGACCAGACGGTCCGGCGACATCGTCGGCGGGCGACTCGTCAGCCGACCGTCTGCGTCTGCCTCAAGTCTGGGTCAGTGTCGTGTCACTCTAGTGTAAACGCGCCTTAGCAGACGCGAATGCTAGCCAACAGAGGAGAGTAGGAAAGAACAAGAGGAGAGGGTGGTGAACGGCTGACTCGTCCAACACCTCCTCTATACTCGCTCATTTGACTGGCATTGAAAAAAAATCACAGCATATCCACAGAGTGAATGATGATGAGTGGGCGAGGAGAGGAGAAACATCTGGCGTCTTTCGTTAAGCAGCTGGCGTCTTTTCGTTTTGCTTTAGAAACATCTGGCGTCTTTTCGTTTTGCTTTTAGAAAACATCTGGCGTCTTTCGTTGGTTTATTTCATCAATCAACGGCATTTTGAACAAAATTCTTTCTGTTTAATCACGCACAAGAGAAATCTCACCAGGCACTACCTTGGAGGTAAACAATGGCTGCTAATGGGAATGAGAGACAGAAGAAGTCGGCTTTTAGCTTACACTTACACTTCTACTTCTACTAACGTTTCCTACTGGAACATGCCAATGGCTGCTAATGGGGAATGAGAGACAGAAGAATTCGGCTTTTAGTTAACGCGCACGCTGCGAATTTTTTATTGTTCAACAACGCACAGGAGAAATCTCCCACCGGCACCACCTTGGAGGTCAAGATCTGGTACTAGCGTTAAGACTGGCTACTCACTACGACGGGGACGAACGGGTGCCGCTTTAAGGAGCTTCGCCCCTAAAAATAGAGGAGGCGCTGCTTAGAACTTTCTGAGAATATCTGAAATGAAGCTCTGAACGCACACGGCGACGTATAAGCACCGTGAAATCGAGTTTTTTAAATACGGTATTATCGCAAGAACCCACAGCATGGCGATTCGAAACAGCCAAATTGGGCCCGGCTCCGACTAGAAGCGAACGCGACTCGCGCGTCTCGCCCCGTCTAAACTGCGCATACTTGGCAGGCCACCGCCGCCGGACCAGTCTCCATCATGCGTCTAAGTTCATTTATGTAATATAGATGGTCGATTAATCTTTTCAATCGACTAGCAATCAGACATTCCCCAACTACTCCTTTAATTCATGAATCCCTATCCATGTAAGTTTTTTCGTCGATTAATCGACATTTATTGGCGAGCGCATTTAAAAAGGCTGGGTCAGCCTTTTGAAATGCGCTCATATACAGTTTATGAAGTTTCGCATTGCAAACAAATAATTCGAGCCCTGGATGTATTTATTTGTATGGAAGGTGGAAGAAAGATGAAAATCAAAAGTTTGTAACGGCTAAAATATCATATTTACATTGACAAATACTCAATATAACTAATGAAATTTGTTATAAACAGTACATGATACAAAGCCAAACAAGGCAGAGGTTCAGGAGATGATGGAGACTCAAAGTGGTAAAAATGGTCGAACATGGAGAGTTGTTGGAGGGCAATTGAACAATGAACCCCGCTGTGAAATGGCATTTATTCAGTTTCAGAGCCTTGGTTCAAACGCACCGGTGTATAGAAAATTTATTTCGTTCGATGCATTCAGTTCCTTAAAGCGATAGTCATCTTACGTGACAAAACAAGTTCGGATTGGACAGTTTTGTCATGGAGTCGGCTTTAAATTACGTTTTTTTTTTGTTTTTTAAGGCAGGAGTCAGGGGAAGATGGAAGCTTGCGATAAAAAATTCTTAAATAGGGGGTGTGTACTTGTTCCAGAGTATCCCCCCCCGGTTCCTCTTTACGAATTTTTCATACGTTTTTTAAAGGGCAGCGTCTCGTGCGCCGCGCGGTGCAACAGACGATCGCACAGAGATAGGGTGGCTAGAAGGGGAGGTGTGATGACCGGGCGGCAAACGTTGGCCGCCATTCGCGTGAATGCCGTGGGGCGGCGCTGTCGTCAGGGGCGCCGTCAGCGAACGTGGCCGTTATCCGTCCTCGGCAGGGAGAACGCTTCAGTAGAAGTGCGTTACCAAATTATATAAAACTTTAGCTGATAATGCAGTTCCTTAGCGCACAGCTTGTATTGCGCTACTGTTATGCGGTTTTGAAATACGGGGTACAGAGCCGCGTTTTGTTCCGACGGAAAGCAAGTGGTGGTCGCTCTGAAGGCGTGCAAGTATTTTAGTGTCACCCGAAAAGTCTTTAGAATAATCTTCATTACCCGATGACTATATGACTTGCTAATTTAGTGCCTGTTCACAAGAGTGGACCGCAAAGTAGTGTTTTAAATTATAGGCCCATTTCCCTTACAAGTGTTGCATGCAAAATACTTGAACATGTTCTATTATGACTCATATGAACACGCATTCCTTACTTAATCCTCAGCAGCACGGTTTTCGCAGTCGTTTTTCCTGTACAACACAATTACTTGAATGGACACACGACTTATCCTGTGCTTTAGATAAGGGTTTCTCCGTTGACTGCTTCTTCCTAGATTAAAAAGAAAAGCCTTTGGCGTTGCACGCCCACTCTTTAACAATTGAAAAACTAAAAATGTATAATGTGAACGATACAGTTAATTGTGAACTGGATAAACGAGTATTTAAATTTGAGAAGGCAGAAGGTCGTTATCAATAGTAAGACGCATCCCGGGAAGTTGATGTGTCCTCTAGCGTGCACCATGGGTCAGTCTTGGGTCCGCTATTGTTCCTCATCTACATAAATGACATTTGTTCCGGTATTTCATCACATATCAAATTATCTGCCGATGACTGCGTTTTGTACAGAATTATACATAGCTCCCATGATTGCACTACTCTCCAAAACGACCTCGACAGGGTTTTAGAATGGTGTGATAGGCGGCGTATGTTTATTAATGAAAAAAAAAAACAGTGCATATGTGTTTCACTAGGAAAAAGGCCGCCCATGACTCTTTTTATGTTATAACTTCAACCAAGCTGCTATCAGTTCGCGAACACAAGCATCTTCGTGTATATTTCACACCAGACCTTTCCTGGAGCCGTCACATCAATCACGTCACAATTAAAGCTGGGCGTGTGCTAGGTTTCCTGCGCAGAAATGCAAAAAAGTTACCATTTGAGGCCAAGACTCAACTGTACATGTCTAACGTTCGATCTATCTTAGATTACGCTTGTGTTGTGTGGGATCCGTGGAAGGGAGGCGACGTGTCCAATTTAGAAAGAATTCAGAACATGGCTGTTCGGTTTGTCTGCTCTGACTATATACCAGGAATTTCAGTGTTCCAAAAGCAAAAGTAAGGCTTGGTTGGGAACTTCTACACAGACGAAGGGAATATCTGCGGTTGAAACTATTTCATAACGTATTTCACGACCGTACGGGTCTGGACCCCTCGCGATACTTTCACAAACCGGATTACGTTTCGCTGCGATTACATCATGCCAATAAGATAAAGGAAATAAGCTGCCCGACTGACGCATTTAAAATGTCGCTTTTTCCGAGGACGATAAGCAAGTGGAATAGGTTGTCTCCTGAAGTAGCAGAAATTACTTCACATGAAGTATTTTCAAGTTCAGTGCTGGGTCTCCAGTAGTGTACTGGCGCGGTTGTGTAAGGACAAAACTGTGCTATGAACCCGATTTACATTGTGTATATCCCATGTATCACTACGTAAGTTGACAGTGAATTGCGTTTATTGTAATGTTAAAGAGTTGGAATCTGTATTCTGTATCGAAATATTGTATTCTCCCCCCCCCCCCCCCACTGTAATATGCCCTTGGGTGCTGTGGGTACTATGATAGATAAATAAATAAAGCATGAAAAAATTTCGGGGGGTGTCATAACCCCCTCACCCCCCTCCCTTTTAGTTACGGCCCTGGGGGCCTAATTATGCTCCAATGCGCTCTGATCATTATATTCGTGCGCCTCATTACGTGCGAAAGCAGATAACTTGATTTACGCCAACCAAATCAGGATTAAACCATGGCACATGGTAATACAACGTTCGGTGGTCTTTTCAGGCTCGATCAATTCAGATCCAAATAAATAAACGCAACATATGTTACTAGGTAAAGAAACTTTATTGTGTACAACAGAACGCACTTGATCGTTTCCGCGGCTTGTCTCATATCACACATGGCTTTCTTCTTTTGACTTTTTTGTCATTAATTTCTTTGACTTTTTATCATTCATTCTGCTGTTTGCGCAAATGCTTTGCGCAAACAGCAGAATTCTCTTGAAGCGGTTTGTCAGCCCTCGGTATGGCGCATGCCCACTTCAAGAACAGTTCGTGGCAAGTCGGTGCGTGGAAAAGGGACACTTTTCCGAACAAGATCTGTAGCCGGAATCACACCCTGGCACGAAGCACCAATAACGCCGAGTTTTTTTCTTTGAGATAGACGGCATCTTTGCCAGCACACAGCACTCATGAATAAACAGAACACGCCAACACTTCGCAGCAACTACACAACTACAAACCGCCGGCCAGGTGTTGACAGCCGGATTAGTGCCGCGGAAACGCTGACGGCGCCCCAGATGGCAGCGCTATGTTGTGCCCTAGCGGCGATCACGCGAAAGAGGACCACCCTCTCCTATGGCTGGCCGCCGCGCTCAGCACACCTCCCCTTCTAGCCACCCTAACAGAGAACTGGCTCCTGCACCACACGGAAGTGACGTCACCTCATTAAAATAGACTTAACACAACTCAAAAGGACAGATTATTACTTTATAATGTGTTAGACCTACAAATAGTGTTTGAAGAGTTAGTTAATGTATATTTGTAAATAATGACATATCGCGACCACCTTAAATCCAGGGGGCGCTGCGAAAGGTAACAGTGGCAAACATGGCAGCCGCGAGAAGGTCGATGTGCGGCAGAGTTTCTCACTATCATGTGCTCATTGTTGCGTTGCTGTTGGAAGTACTGAATTTTCTAGTTTGCGACGTAAAAGCGTGGTGTTGTCGAGGGTGAGAGTGTCCTTGCAATAGAGTACCTCATTTTGCTTGTCGCGAAGGTAAGGTTGACGATGAAATAAATGTTATTGCACAGTTCGTGCAAACGTCCGGACGCACAAGAAATCCCAATGCGGCTGCTAAGTGTTTTTACTGTCTGTGATCTCCAATGGCCAATGCTCCTGCACTGCGGGTCTTTCGAAAAGTGCGAAGACGTATCGGCCGTTATCATCCGCTGCTAGGTAAATCATGCTGTGTGTCACCGGCCGTGTTATTCAGCAAGGCAGACAAACTGTGCGGCACTGTTTTGTAGGTAGGTGGGCTAACGCAGTCGGCTGTTGCCATTGGGTATCGTTTTTAAATGCTGATCGACTAGAGTACAGTGTAGCCTAGAGCATCACGGCGACACGTCAGTATTTTGAAGCTACTTAGTCTGCGGATTACTTCGTGAGGCGGTGACGGCACACTGAGCGATATAATGAAGTTTCGTGTTGCATATTCGGCGTGGCTACAAGAGGCGAAGAGAAACAGTGACTGCTAGCTGCTAAAAAATGATGGCAGGAAACTGTTCCATCGTTATTTGTTATGGGTATCATCTGCCAGTCAGGCCTTGCACTCGGAACGCACACGCAATGCGATAGTGCCAGCCGGAGCAAAATTCTAGCTCTACGGTGACGCCGGCCAAAAGCATAGATTCGTCCAGCGATAGTCAAAGCATGTTGAAATTCGACTGTACCGAAAGCCACGTTTTACTTTGTTCGCGTTTCTTTTCATCGCGATAGTACATCACCATGAGCCGTTCGCGAAATCTAGGCGCCCAGTGACTCAATTCTGAGATCACGTCTGTTGCAGTGCGTCTTCGTGTCATGAGAGTCTTGATAAACCGTGCAAATCGACGTTCTTTACGCGGATGCCGGAAAAACCGATCTAAATTGTGCGTGTCTTCCTGCGTCTCGCCGAGAAAGTTCACTGATTCTTAAAACAGCGTACCATAGTAAATAGAGCCAATTCTGCGACGGTCATCAAACATCCAATATCAAAAGGCCTGTAGACAGGACCACCAGCAGCGCAGCAGCAGCAATACCGGCTGACGGGAGGCCGATGGGGAGGCAACTCGCTTGCCCACTCGGCGAATTAACCGCATATTCAAACGGCGCGCCTAACCGAAAAACGCATGACGTCACTTCCGTGCGGTGAAGGAGTCGTTTCTGTGTGGGAGCGGCTCGTGCACCGCGCGGCGCAGCAGTCTCTGCCTTTTTAAAGCCATCTCTAGGTGAAAATGCAAAGCCGACATGTAGCATTGTACATATCAGAAAAAAAGTGTACTTTGCGAAATCTTTAACGCCGAACTAGAGTGTCGGTGGTCGCAGGATGCGCCTTCTGTGGGACTTTTCCAGACGCAGACTAGCGTTGCAAAGAAGGTGAAATACGCCATGCCGATGCCGACCGAAAACAGCATCTACATACTTATGCATCACTGATACCCCTGTCACACAGCCACCCGCGAACTCCGTCTTTGCACCAACGGAGATCACTGATACCCCTGCCACACGGTGTCCCTTACGCCAAGCAAATTAAACGGAGCATTTCGCAAACAGGTTGCGGCGATTTGTATGAGCGGCAGAATGAACTACTGTCGTTCCCGGTAATCTTACGGATATAACTGCAAATAAAAAATAGCCGCAGTCAGCGCAATAATGAATTTTGCCAATATTAAAACTCATTTCACAGAATATTCAATCATAGAGTGAGTTTAACGAAAAAAAGATGGCTGATCTATCCGTCATAGGAATCGGCATAACACGAAAGTGAAACGTGTCGTCACGCAAGCAGTTGATTGTTTATATTGCATTAGTATATGAGAGCTTGTGCAATGTCTATTGTTGTTTGGCAGAAATAGCACCACTTGATGTGGAACGCACCCAGGTTGACGACTAGTGGCACATCTCCGTACCGACGACTAGCGCCCATGATCATGATTGAACCCTAGCGGTAGCTGAAGTTGTCAATATATGCCTGGACACCGCATATGGTTAATCCCGCGCAAAGATGGCACAAACAAGCACACAGTAAACACTGATGCTCAATATGCACTCCTTCAAAGCGTCGTAAAACGCGACGAACGTCGTGTCTTCCCTCTAGCCTGACCATTATTTCTCAGAGGACAAGCCGGGAACGCGGTTCGACAGCCAGGCGAGCGTCGGAGAGATATTTTTCGATATGAATTGATGTTGTGAGACAAGCTTGGGCCAAAGCCGCCACCTCGCGGTGTGTTAAAGCCTTCACTAAATTACACTTCTCCTACTGGAAACGCGCCGAATGGGACGGTCGTAGCAACGGCGCGTTGCCGGAGCTAATTTGCGGAGGCAATGAAGTTTTTTTTTTCTCGAGCCTTGTGGCACACATGTCACCACCCCGTTGTACAGGGGACGGTCATAACATCCATCCATCCATCCAAGAGCACTGTGAGAGGTGTGATAATATGTGGTGCGCGGATGCAAAACGAAACCGAAAATTGAATATGTAGTGTGCCGTGCGGTGGCGAAGTGGATGTGATGTGTATGTGCCGTGCGGTGCCGACGAGGAAGACGACAGCTCGTGAGGCGCGGCCTCGAGGGTGGGTGGCCCGTGCCTTCGGCAGTGCGCGAGGTTGGTCGTTCGAGGCAGGACTACCTCGTTGGGCGTCTGGCCCATAGGTACGACCCCGGCCACGTCGCGACACTCCCACCAAAGCTCAGCCTCCGCTAGACGACCGGTCTAGGAGTGCTGACGCCGGGTGCCTGAACCTGCCCGTGCCCCGCTGGTCTTGGAGAGCTGACGCCGGGTTTGAACCTGCCCTTGCCCCGCTCTTCCAGGAGGGCTGGCGTGGGCTTCCCAGGCGTACTGTTCGTGCTCAAGGGCACAACTCCCTGCCGCCGGAACCCGTGCGTCGTCGGCTCCGTCGCAGAACCGCTGGAGTTCGACGCGGCGACCCTGCGTCTTCCGACTTCGCCACGGCAGGTGACGGCGCCGCAACCACGTCTTCGCCACTGAAAGGTGCCGACGGGGAAGCAACAACGGCCCAGGCGACTACCCCGACGACCGAACTGTAGGCCGGACGTTCTATTTATTCATTTAGTTTAGTCCGCGTGCTTTTTGTTAGCAATGTCTTAATGAATGTTTGTTGTCCATGCGTGAAGGGTGCAATATAAGTGGGACGTGTGTTTGTGCACTGGCGTGCTGTTGTGATTCTTTCTGGAGCGGTCCTGCCCCAAATAACATCACAAGAGGAACGTGTGAAATATAAAAGGCGCGTCCATATCGCCTCTGTTGTGTGTTTCGGTAGCTCAGGGGCTGAACGCCCGCCACCGATCGCCGCAAACCGAGAGGCCGTGGGTTCGATTCCTGTCAGCGAAACTTTTTCTAATAAGCTTTTTTCCCAAGGCTGTCTGGTGTTATGCAACAGCGAAATTAAATTTTCCAATCTTCAAACACGCCACACACTCGAGCGCCAGCGACTGTGACGTCACTAGGCATTTATAATTTTGCGAAAATCGAGAAAGAAAAATGTAGCCAAAACGTAGCCAAGTATCCAACACATTTTTTTATGCCGCGACAAGCCAAACGAAATAGTGAAATAATGACAAAGTGGACCCAAACCTGGACCCTCTTGACGAGTGTGCCAATGTCAATAATGGTCATACGCCTGTCTGTAGGTCCGGGTCCATGAGCGCTGCCAATGTATATTGTTTGGTTTTTGAACGACGCTGGCTTACAATGCGAGTATGAGCAACTGACTTAGCGGCCACCACCTAACAGCTTCCCTCTTCACTGCAAGCGCATTCGCATATGCGCAAGCCTTTTCGATGTCAATTATCTGACTTCAGCGGAGATGTGCATGATTAAAGGAATGGCATGGCTGTAATGTGAGCACTATCATATCTGTGGACGCCATTTGGAGATCCCTGGGCTCCACGTGAATGCATGCGGGATGAAGGTCGCTCAATAACTGAGCACCAGGTAAATAACATCTTTATCTTCAGGGCTCCCAAGATACTCCTATATTTTAGGGAGGCCGGGAGGCATTGGAGCTCCGCCGCCCCCACCCCCCTCCCGCCGCCGCCCACCGCTGGCTAGACCAATAGTAAGGCACTTGGCGTACCTTTATGGTAACCTGAGCGTGCCGTGGGTTTTCACAACGATCGCCGACTGTTAAGGGGAGGGGGGAGGGGGGGGGACACTATTGCAAAAAGGCGCTTTTTGTAAGAGGGACGCTGAAGCAGTTTAAAAATAAAAGAGCTTGGATCGTGTAAGGACAGCTCGATCCCTGCTGAACTTGAAAAGCGGTGCGAGAGTTCTCAAAAGTGAGCGCAAATAGTACTTTTTGGCAAAAAACAAAGGCTGCGACCGCAGGGCTTCTTGAGATTCTGAGCGAACGCGGTGAAGTCAACCTCGTTATGGCGTGTTGTCTGCAACAGCCGCACTGCTGAGTGTGGCCTCCTCGATTAGTTCCGGCAACGGCACGTCACGTGTTAGTCACAGAGGCCACGGTTGAAGACACGAGAGGCGCTTGTTGACGTACCGCTCGGCTGTTTGTCGTTATTTCACATATCGTAATCCAGCTGCAGAACTCGATTTCGCTATAATTACTTGAGCCTTTGTCACATAAACAGCGCTCTCCCAGTTCGGATCAGTGAGCGGCCGGAACCTTCCGCCGGAGTGCAGCACGCCTCCGCCAAAGGAACCGGATATGACGGAGGTTTCCACGCCCACAATTTCGGCGCGCTCGCATGGGCGGAGCAAGACAAACTTTTCTTTCGCATATTCTAAAGCTCGTGCCGCAACAACCACGAAAGAAACTAGGACATCGTCGACAATAATGTCGGTTCTTGTTAACCACGAAGTTTTATCCAATTCTAGAACATCTTCCCCTTCCCTTTAAGAGGCCTTTTTACCGTCCGGCTTCAACTATTCATTTCTCCAATTATTATGAAATGCGTCTTATAATAAATGATCGCTTCAGCGAGAGTGCCTCATATTCTCTTTGGCACACCACAAACGTCATCCCAGTTATTTAGTTTTATTAATTCAACGACTTGTACAGTATGCAATAAAACGGTATTCAGAGATGGCGGAAGAGAGCTTTTATTAGGGGCACGTGGTCCCAACCTCTTTCATGGCTCACGTGTTGCGGAGTCTTCTATAGATATCCCGCAGAGGAGGCTGAACTGTACACCGAGGGGCAGTGGGCACGAGCCAGGAGGTCCATCGCGCTGCCAGATCCGGTCACAGCAATTGTATAGGTGCTTAACCTATTCCAAACGTGGACGCCGTAGCTTCTGTTTACCCCCTTCAGCACATTTTTTGTCATCGTGGGATCAAAAAAGTGTCGCCAGTTGGTGTAGAAAAATTTGAAGAACGTCCACGAGCCAAGGAAGGTCACGCGCCGAGAGAATACTGGATCAAGAGACAGTTGGGACGTCAACGTCGGGCCGCACGAACTCCACTCTCTGGGTCTGTACCGGCGCGAACACGCATCCATAATCGCCCCGATAGCGGGATGATTCCTCGTGAAGAAGAGTAGACCGTTGGCGACGGTTCCTCCGTCCTGCTGGTAAACAACGCTGTTTTGTATATCTTTCAGCGACCTGAGGACAATAATGTCCGAATCCAAATAAATACCCCCGCGCTTCCGAATCACAGCATAGCGAAGAAAGTCACTCAGATGTTCTACAAAATATCGGCTTTGGTGTAGTGCGCCACCTTTCGCATACAACGGTGACAACGGTGTCCCCGCGAGTGCGGTGCTCGCGTTTAGCACTGCCGACCGAAAATTGGGTAGCCCTGTTAGTATGCGATGGTAAGGACAGTAAGTGGAGCTAACGTTTCCGGTGTGAAGCAGGTGCACGGTGAAGCTGGGGTTGTGACGGCAGGCTGACTCGATGCTGCAGGCTTCTCTGGGCTTTAGCTTCCGCCGACCGGATGTTTCGAGGAACCATATATCGTCAGACTTCCTGGCGGCGGATTCTGCAGAGAGAATGTGAAAGAAGACGGAGGAATTCAGTGAGTGTCACGCAAATTAAATCAATTTTTTCAGGAAATCAGCCTCTGAGTCTACGATATAGTTGTTTGTGGCTTTTCTTTTTTTTATTGGCGCCAATATGCTATACGGCGGTCAATTCAAGAGAAATATAACTATGTTTCCTCAATAAAGTTCAAGAGCTGTCGATGCAAAGGACCGTGCGTCCTGCGCACACCTTATCTTATGAAAAATTTTCCACTACTGAAAACACTTGAGCTGTGGCAGCGGCTGTTGATTATTCTGTCTGTACAACGCTTCATTTCTCTGAAAAATGCTTCCAGTGTAGATTCTATCGGAGTCGGGGGCACTTGCAAGTTCCGGGCGAGATTCTTACATGTCTCTCTTAAAGAATAACCATGGGGCTGGTGGGCCTGAATGAAAGTTTAAAGTCTACACTAAATACGGACAGAAAAATAGCGGGAGAAAGCCGTATGCCAATATTCACTGTACGCAGCACGCTTAAGTATACCTTTTTATGACCTGATGTACCTACGTAATCGGTTCTATTAATCTGTAAAATATCGTCGACTCGTTTCAAAGTACCATTCACAATAACAATAGGATTGCATCATCACGTACACATGGTGTCATTACCAGTATTCATGTCATGATATACATTGCATACACGGCACGCCATACATACAACGGCAAAGTCCACCTTTTTCATGCATGCTTGCCATATGAATAATCTGATGCAAACTGAATTAATCACGCAGTTATTAAAACAGCCATGACAGCAACACGACGTACGAAGCAGGACAGTAATTTATTCATTTAGCGTGAAATGCTTTTCGCTCTCCTCGCACGCGGCCTTCAAGTGACTTTGAGCCAAATGTCAGCGCCGTTGTCTGGGCACTTAAGAGCATTCCCAAGGTTTTGAGACATTTTTTCATGGCGCCATCTCTTGGCGGTAGCAACGGCGTCCTGCCATAACTGAATGGGAAATGGGCGAAAAAATTCATCTCTCTTGAAAAAAAGCAAACTACCAATAACGACTCGGGGTTCTATACAGTACAGACCTACTGGTCTGTGCAGTAACGTTTTGGTAAAATTGCAGTATTGCACTACAAAGCTTGTGGCTTCCAAGGACAATTGTACACTGCCCATTAGAAACACATGGGGCCCCACTGTAAAGTCTTTTAAAACACTGCGGGAAGCCACGCGGTTTGTGGAGTGACACTGTAATTTTAACAGAATGTTCAAGTAAGTCTCTACTGTATAGAACCGGTATCGTTTTTGACAACTAACGTTTTCCGTCAAATATACTTTTTTCGCCTACTTCCCATTCCGTTACGGCAGGCCACCGCAGTCACCGACGAGAGATGGCGGTGCGTGCATATGTCCCCAAATCCTGGTCATGACGTCCGGGGAGCTCAACGAGACATCCGGGCAATCACCCCAAAAGCTTAGACAGTGTGGTATTGGGCTGTCAACCCTTCGTGCAGAACTGCATTATATACCCCGGATGCGCTCGAAACAAGTCCCAAAATATATTACTTCACAGTTCTTACAGTTTCTTCACACTAGCACCGAAGATGAAACTTCATGTACGCTGAAATCATATTTAGCATTGCAGTAGCGACATTCTAAATGCGGTTAGGACACCATGCACTTGCTCGTTTGCCATACACTCTACGAAACACTGGCTCAAACGAATACAGCTGCTGAGCGGGCCGAAGCAGTTTTCGTGCTGTCTGTCCTCTCAACCCGAACTGAGAGGGGAGAGCATAACGCCTATAGTAGCCGTATACTGGTGTCCACAGAAACAGCGCACGCGCCAGTTCTCGCGACTGCGCCCTAACGGCCGAAGGTCGCAGCTGCTGCTCGAGCACCGCCACCCCTTCTCCCTCCACCGGTGCCTCTTCACACTCCTTCGCCCGACAAAAGACGGGAAGTGCATTTGCTCTATGCTCGAGGAGCCACTGACGCCATGCCTCGCACGCGCGGCTACGTTATCGTATGTGCACTTCGTGCTACACAGATGGCCGGCTTGCCGCGGCGGCTGCATTTTCTATGGAAGCGAAAATGCTTGAAGCTCGTGTACTTAGATTCAGGTGCACGTTAAAGAACCCAAGCTCGTCGAAATTTCCGGAGCCCTCCTCTACGGCGATCCTCATAATCATATCGTGGTTTTGGTAGGTTAAATCCCAGATATTATTATTATATAAGGCCGGCTTCTTTTATCTCTGCTTCGGTCACGTTCGTCCACAGCGCTAGCGCGCTTTCACTAGCGCGTAGAACCTACCATGCGCAGGGTAATGTCAGTTTGGACTTTGTACGGAAGCTAACGGCAATGACGATGCCGGAAAAATCACCGAGAGAGTCTATATGCTTGTTATCGATATAAAAGAAATAAGGGTTCAAGACTGCTAGTACGACATATAATGCTGACGTGCAAAGGGGAGGTTTTCTACTCCATATTTACGGGATCGAAACAGAATCGCTCAAGCTCTTCGACAGCAGTTTCATGCGCATATGGCCACATAATCTTAGTTGTCCATATACTCATTTCGTCTTGGCAAAAGATTCTGCGACTATTTTATCGAATTTTTCCTCTGTATCTCGAAGTGGAGCTGCATTTTAATCCGGGAAAATTATATTGCTGTGTGTGTAACACTAGCCGATTACGTCATTCTACGGCAACTTAATATAACCAGCTTCTCGAAGTAATACCCCACTCATTTTTCAATGGAGCATACTTCCTCAATTGAATTCACACTTGCCTTTAAAAAGGAAATCGCTGTACCACTTGTCATTGAAGAGACGCCGCATCGCTGTCGTTGTACCTGAAATGAATAATTCAGTATCGGTCACTGCTATTTATCCAAAAGGAAACTCCCAGGTAGACCGCCGCGAGTAACGAGCCGAGTATAAGGTGGAGGAACGCAGCGCAACAGTAACTTAGCGGTTACTTCGCGAATGAGCTAACCAAATGCACATAGAGTGTGTATATGTATATATATATATATATATATATATATATATATATATATATATATATATATATATATATATATATATATTATTTCTATTGTTAGTCGCAGTGTTGTGTTCACCATGCGCCTATCGCTTGTTCGCGATGCGCAGAACGTTTGATTGTGTTGCACTGCGCCACGGTGTGAAGATACACATCTATAAATAGTGTCTGTCACATGTACTACATTCGTTCTGACGAAGGCTGGCCCACCAACCGAAACGTTAATAAAAGTTCATTTCTCACGTGATACCTTCTTTTCCCTCATATATATAATATATATATATATATATATATATATATATATATATATATATATATATATATATATATATATATATATATATATATATATATATATATGTCTTGCTGCCTATGTCTTGGCGCTCTCTTGTCGTGGTCCTCTGCTTACCGTTGTATGTAACCATAGGCGTGCGTGGGTCAAGTCCGAAAGAATATAAGCTTCGCAATGGATTCAAAAATGAAATTGAAGCGATGTCTTGCTTCTTGCTGTTCACAATCGCCAGCTCTCGCTCCCTGGCTTTCGGGGGTAAACGCGGGAAGTACTAAGCAGTTCTTCGAATGCAATGTCAGAGGTCCTTGGCCGCCACTATCGTCAGAAACATGCGTGCAAGAATGATGGGAGATGTCTGACTGAGTAAACGTGTGGGGAAGACTTGGCACCCTCCTTTGAAGATTAGGAATAATCTGGCCGCCTCCTGCCTCCACCTATACCCCCTCCCCCTCTGTGCGCACGGCTATGTACAGTCGGCGTCAAATGAAACCCGAACAGCGGCAAGCCTTCGCAATGGTACAGTGCGCGCCGTCCAGTTATCACCGTGGACAGGCGCGCATATTCGCATTGTGCCCAAAGCGGATGCGCGCGCCTGTCAATGGTGATGGCAGGACGGCGCACACTATACCATACGAAGGCTTGCCGCTGTTCGGGTTTCATTTGACGCCGACTGTACATGCCAAGATTGACATGGGGAATATGCGTGTATGACGAAAACAATTTCAAGGCAATCACACGAATATCGTAAGGTCCCTGTCGCGTATGTCATGAATCCGCCAGTCACGTGTGGCACACGCCCTCATCTCAAGGCCCGCGATATGCGGGTATGCGCCACAGGTGATTCACAGTCTATATCCATCCAGACATCGGAAACTTAAACGCGACAGCGCGAAGGAGCGCGTGTCGCAGATATTGCGGTACCCGCATTGCTGGCGTGGTGCATAGGTGAAATATACCGATGCTAGCAGAGAATGAAAGTAGCGGTTCGAGCCAGAATCGAACGGCATTTTGTGCACCACAGAGGCACAAAATGCCGTTCGGCATTTTGTGCCTCTGTGGAGAATCGTACGGCATTTTGTGCACCACGCCAGTGCTCCAAACTAATTCTGAAAAAGACTCCACACAAGCGTCATGTCAGGGCAGTGACGATTGTTGTTGCAGTGTGGGCCATAAGCTTTACTATCAGTGTAGTAGGCATTACATAAGCACACCTATGGCTCCGCAATTGTGGAGCGAATGCGCCTACGACCGCTACTTATGATATGCAGATCATCGCACTACAGTGTGTGCTTGCATGGCACTCACCCATGGTTCCGCTCGCGTTCAAGACAATGGCGCCATTGCAGTTTTCTAAGAAAGCCACCGCACTGCGGGCAGAAAGTGAAAATGCCAATTTCATAGTATGCAGGGTTAAATACTTTTAGTGAAAAGTGTTAAGTATGACTCGTAGTAGTTGCGTATCGACTATATCGGACATATTGAGGTCCTTCCTTTGAAACTTTTATGTCTACTGTCTGTAATCTATTGAAATTGTAAACGACAGGTGACTCCTTGTTTTATATCTCTGGGAGACCGGAAATTTGGCTTTAGTATGTACAGCTTGAGCTCATCGAAATTGTCACCTGCCATAGTTGAAATACTGGCCCACTGCTTTCGGTAGTTCCTACAACCGATACATCGCGAGATCCTACAACGTGTCCTCGCGATTGCCCATTCTATGCAAAATTGAATGGCTATCCTGTCTCGCTCATGAATCCTTTGTGACACAGTGAACATTACAGCATGTAAGTTATGTTTTAAAGAATGCAGGTATTGCTATATTTTACATAACTGACGTAATCACTTCCGCCGTCTTCATTTTTATTATCACCTTAAAGGGGTACTAACACAAATATTTTCAGTTGTCGTTTTTTTTGCGTCAAATGAAAGGTCAAGCCCTCAAGAGCCTAGAAAAGGTAGTGCTAAGCGCGAGTGCGCCCTTTAAAAGTAATTACAGTATGCTTTTAAAAGCTAGTATCGGTTCCTACTGTACCTTGACGTCACAACACGGTATGAGCTTCTCGCCACGTGCTCGCACAATATATAGTGACGTTTCCACGGCCTCTCCGCACCGTGGCTCCGTTGGTGACGTACAAGCGGCCATCTTGGAAGTTTTGGTACCTAACATCATGAAAACTAGCCAGACTGCTCCGTGAAGTCACCAGAATTTGTACTGTAGCCGGACGTCAAGCTAGTGTCGATGCCAGTAGGTGCGCCATGAAAAAAATTGACTTTAATATCAAATTAAAATATCTTATCAGCATTCGCTGAGCTTCACACTTGCTAAGAGCCGTTTCTGCATACAGGAGAAATGTATGGCAGAGTTAACTCGCCTTCGAAAAAAGGTGTCAGTACCCCTTTAAATGTATTTGCCTGTGTCACATCTCGCTCTTACAAGTCTAACATTTTTCTTGTCCCAGATGCAAGACCACCGCCTTCAAGTAGACCTGAAAGTTAAAAGCACCTGAAGTGATTACATCGATTATATAAAATCTAGTCTCACCTGAACAAGTTCGAGCGTTATATGCTGGATTGTTCATTGTGTCACAAGCAATACATTGGTGAACCAGGATAACCAATTATTTAGAATTCGGCACCACGAGGACACCGCGAAAAAATTACTGAAAGCAGTAGCACAGTATTTCCATATCGCAGCTAACACTTTCGATGAACTCGAAATTTGCATCTGGCAGTCAATCTTTCGAAGGAAACCTAAAGCAGACGGAAGTATTCTCGGCGAACTAGACGAAAACATAGAGCCACGAATAGGTAACCAAGAGACCTACCTACGCCTATCAGGAAACGGCTTCCTCCGAAAAAATATGCAACCCTCCGGCCACGAGGGTAAGAGGATAGCTAGCGCCCTTGCTCTCCATCAGGCATCAAAACAGTAACCGGATATCAGCTACGCTGATGAAGCTGAATATTCAGCTCCCACCAAAGGAATTATTTACGATGGGCGACGTTAATGCCAAGGTGGGCAAGAACCAGCCTGGAGACCAGGCAGTGGGGGATTATGGCATCGGTTTTAGAAATTCCCGAGGGAAGTTTTTAGTAGAGTTCGCAGAAGGCAATAATTTACGCAGATTGAATGCTTTCCACGGAGCACGGGCGAGCTACAAATGGACGTGGAGGAGCCCTAATGGCAAATATGAGAATGAAATAGATCTCATGCGGTGCGCGAACCCTGGCATCGTGCAGGATGTGGAAGCGGTTGGTTAGATACGGTGCAGTAAACATAGGATGTAAAGGTCTCAAATTCGCTTAGACTTCAGGAAGGAACGGCAGAAACTGATGCGCAAGAAGTCGACTTATGCTGAGAGTAACATAAGAAGGTATGACATGGAGAGAAATGAACATGCTCTAAAGAACAGACGAAGCCTCAAAGAGGTGAAGAGAAAAGTGGGCAGAGGACAAAAACCAGATGTATGCATTAAGAGCCAAGGAATGCAATGTCACTACCGATATGAATAGGGTTGTTAAAAACCTGAGGAGTTTTACAGAGATTTGTACAGTAGCCGGAACAGCCAGGGCAATAATGTAAGAAGTAGAAGGAGCCCAGAGGAATCCGACACCCTACCTGTAACGGCAGGAGCAGTGAAGAAAGCCTTGGAGAGATTGCAAAGAAGGGAAGTCGCTGTTGAGAATCAGGTAACATGTTATCTCTTGAAAGAAGGCGGACAGATTCTGTAAGAAAAACTGGCCACCCTGTATACGAAGTGTCTCTTGACGGTAAGGGTACCAGAATCTTGCAAGAATGCTAACATCATCGTAATGCATAAGAATGTGGACGTCAAGGACATGAAAATTACAGGTCTATCAGCTATTCTATTGGTCTCCCGCCATAACCGTCACGACATTTCGGGAGATTGAAGTTACCGCTTGAAGCATGTCGCGTATTGCGCATAGGAATGAAAAAAGATCAACAGGTAGAGGTGAGTTTCTATTATGTTAATTTTTGCAACACCAATTTCGTAGTCCCGCAACATCGGAACTGAAATCAATCAGGTGACAGAGAAATGCGCGGAATATAACCAAACCCCATGCAGGACGTTCAAAGTTAAGCTTTGTGGTTTTGCTAAAATACAGCACTTGGAAGAACGTGAAAACCGCCTTTGCCGATAAGTTATATATCCAGTGGGACACAAAACGAGACATTAATTATCGCTGTCAGACGTACAGTTACCTAAGATTGAAAAATGACTTTTCAATAAGTGTAGTAAGCGATGTTTGTATTGAAAAGTTGGAGGCGGTCGCTTTTCTACACAGTTCCACTTGGACGAATTCTTCTAGCATGTCTGTGCCCCGAGATATCCCGCCGCAAAGTTTAACTGCGGTTTGCATGATTACGCATGCGAGACAGTGAGCACTGGCGCGAAGTTCCTCATCGATGTGTCGTGGCCGTTGCGTGCGGCGTTTAATCTGACAACGGGTCGAAGGCATAGGCAAAGAAGATAACGGTTACCCTTTTGCTAGCGATAGCAAGAAATGACTGCTCGTCACATCAGGGAGGAACATTGCGCCGATCCCCATCGTCTTGCATTCGTTATCATGCAAACCGCAATTAAACATTGCATACACAAGGCATGCACAATGTTATCTTCGCTTCATCTTCCCTTCGCTACGCCCAGTTCGTCGGCTCTTCTCTCCTCCTCTTCGAGTGGTTTTCGCCTTGCGAGGAGGAAGTGCAGAGAGCGTGTGTATTTGCTAGTATGGTGGCTAGAAGGGGCAGTGTGACGGTCGCCATATGCGCGCCGTGGGAGAGAGGCGCACAAAACTCGATGACATTTTTTACGCCGCTAGGGGCGCGGCCGTCGTCGGGAGCGCGCAGGCGGCGCGGGCGCGCGGTATCTTCGCCGCTACAGCTACAGCCACTGCTACAGCTGCTACAGCCACGTGTATTTGGCACAGTGTGCAAACTTCCACACCTGCAACTGTGTTTGTGTGATTTCGACGCGCACCATGTGAATGATTCCGGATAGTGACACACTATTACCATGTCAGCAAAAACAGGTACGTGTTTTGTGTCTGGTTGTAAAAGTGGGTACGAATCTTGTCCGCCAAGGGTGTCGTCGTTTCGAGCTCCTAAGGATGCATTGAGACGGCAGCAGTGGGCCCGTAATATAAAACGGGGCGATAAGGAACTAACCAACGACTGCGTCGTTTGTGAACGTCACTTCGAGGCAACATTTATATAGAGGACTTATCGTCATGTTATTTATGGTGAGGTGGTTGAACTTCCACGCGATCGGCCGCTGCTAGCAGCGGACGCCGTTCCTACAATCTTCCCGAACGCACCAAAAGACCTCACAAAGAAAACGCCGACCAGAAGGAAGGAAAGAAACCTGTGTGAACAAGGTGAGCCCATGACTAAAAAAAGGACTACTGTAAAACAGCAGGCGCCGGAAGAAAGTGAACAAGTAGTAGAAGCACAACATGCTGCAGAATCGGAGTTTACCGAAGCTGTACATACTGACACGATAGAAGTGGAGCCGCAGAGCACGGAATATATATGTGTGCCCCAACATCGAACTTCCTCACACAAGCTGGAACAAACTATCGTTTTTCACTGAACCAGGGGCCGTCACTTTCGGCCTTTGCGAGTTAGAGGATGCCGAGTTGGATCATGTATACTGCTGCCGAAACTGGTGAAGTTTGAACAGGCCGTTGAGCAAGTAGGAACAGTCAGTTGTTCCGTTTTTTCTTAGGGGCAAGCTGCACCTAAAACGCAATGTTTCCTCACCAGATGAGGCGCATTTGGCGCTGAACAGCGCACATTCTCTGGTTTTATGTGCTGGCTGGTAGCTGCGCAACGACAGCTGCTGAACGTACAGAGGGAACTCGACATGATGAAGTCTGCCAATGAGCAAAATGGAGATGAGGCATTAAATGAATGCATTAAAAGTTGCCTCAGAAACAACAGGTGGCAATTATGGCATGCTTCAGTGCAGCTAAAAGAAAATCGAGATGTGGCATGCTGTATGAGAAGAATTGGATCCTAGAGTGTGTGCTTCGCATGAGGAGTCCGAAGCTCTATGAGCACTCGGAAGCAGAAAATTCTCGTCCTGCCAAGCCGAACTTGTCTACAGCGTTCTGTGCGCAATTTCAAGAGTGGCTTCGGATTTAATGACACTGTGTAGTGCGAAGACTGAAACACCCCTCTTCGAAACGTTCAAGTTGCGCCCGAGCAGTTTGTATTGTTTCCGCACGAACCGGAGCTTGTTTTTCTTTATTGATGAGTGCGGGGTGTAACTAGGGAACAACAAGAATAAAATAACTTGAGGAGCACCTCGTATCCGCGATGAACGTCTAACACAAATTTACATAACACGGGCGACTGTCAACACCCTTCCGCCGTACGTATCGCATATCTCGCACAGAAACTGGCAACTCAATAAAATTGATCAAGTTGAAGTTTAGCGTGCAACAAATGCATGCCCGCATAACGAATAAATACGCAAAAAAGGCAAAAAAATATGTATACACACACACACATATATACTTAGCCCTCAGCCACGCTGTACCAACACCGCTGCACGCGCTCCCGACGCGCGCAGCGCCTCCTAGACCTGCCGCCATGTTTCATTGCGCGTATGTGCACCTTCTGGCCCCTGCCCGTCACACTGCCCCTTCTAGCCACCATATTGCTAGTATACGAACAGGTTCTTGAGATGTCACCGTCAGCGTCTTCTACTGGTGACGTCACGGCCAGCGCTGGCGATGCCGGAGAGGCCCGGAGAAAAGTACGAGGTTGTTTACTTTACTGTGCGGCGCGCCCGCGGCGCTTAACACTGCCACGTTTGGCATTGTCAATCGTGACAGCATTCTGAGCTTGATGCGCCTGTTTGCTCAAAATGACAAAAAATATCGGAGATGGCTTCGGGGCCTTTCAGTCATTAAGTGAATGGGAAGAATGTCAAGTTATTTATGTCACGACCTATCCGTCATGTTAGTGATACACTAGTGCCCTTCCACGCCAATTTTGGTATAGGCCAAGTGAACGAGACGCGAGAGTTACGCGAGTTATATTTTATTCTTGGTACTGCGGCCACACCGTCGGACACATTCCGCTTCGCATGAGCCAGAAAAGGCCTTCGTCCTAAACATCCCTTAAACCACCAGAGGTCTAAATTTAGTTGTGCTGTGAGCGTGAGAGGCAGTGTTGTAGAACAACTCGAACGCATGAAATAAAAGAAAGGACATGAAGGGTGCAAAAGCGTTAGCATGATCTAGAATTTTACTACGTGTATATCTGCTGTGTTCCCATGCTTAACTTCGCGATCTGGAGCTTATTCTCTTCTGCAGCACGTTTAGCTCAAGATTCTCGATCGCTGCTTTGCTGCTTTGATCAGGTATTCGCTTTTCCCCCGGCAAGGACTTCTGTGGCCTTTCGCTTCGAGTGACCCACTATAAATGCCATTTAAACCGAAGTTCGACCAGTAAGAATTCAGGTACGTTGCCCTGTGCGTGATTGTAAAAGAAGCAATTGACCTTACACAAATATTTCCAAAACAATTAAGTGTTACCGCTTTGAACTAATATCAAGCGAGTCACCTGAAGTGACAACCTTTCTCAAGGTTGATTGATACTTGCCATTAAAGAGGGTATCGTTGTACACCTTGCGACTGACGAAAGGCTCCTTCGGTACACTCGGTGGCGTTTGGCCTGGAATAAAAATCCGAGTTTTTGTCACAGCTACCTTTCTTAAAGAACGTGCACAATTTCCTCGCCACGTATGACCAGCCGAATGTAGTCTTCACGTGCGCCAGTGTAACAGCAACGTAGCTGTTGCACTGCGAATGAACACACAACAGCGATTTTATCACGGCTGCAAAAATTGTATTACGTTTGATATAACAAGATTTTTTCATGCAGTGCTCTAGCAGTGCGTAAGCGCTGCATCACGTGGCCTTTTTTTTTACATGTCGCGGGCTTTCTATTCAACGCGAAAAAAAATATCCACTATGTGAGACGTATCACGCAGGCAACTATTAAGTCGGTGGCATCTGAAGCTGCTGTACAATTCTTTTTAACATACTTTGGGTCTTAAGGCAATCATTAGATTGCCGGTATAACGGTATAATTATTAATTAATTAGTTAGTCAAGAGGAAAATAAAAATAGCCTCAGTAACGATGGGTTAGGGCGAATAGTACGCGTTCGGTTGAATTCGCTTCCTGCGCGCCTTTCATATTTGAGCTCTTTGTTCACATTACGCGGAACAGCCGTTATAAAGCACGAAATGTTTTACTCTTGAAAGCAAAATTTTGCGCTTGTGAGCGACACGCAAGAGCATTTGAGTAGATGAACAGCTATGCGCAACTACTTATGCAACGTTTTTCCAATGAACCTCCATGATAGCAGCTTTGGCGCCCAGATAAGTACCACCGGCTATGCGCTGACCATCATTTAACTGTAACAGGCACGTGGCTTACGCCATGATTACCGTTAATTGTACATGGATAGAACTATGCCGGCGGGATAGTGAAACGCTCCTTCTTAAGTACAGTGGGGATGGAAAGAAACGCGAACAGAGTGGCATCTACATTAAATGCTGTTTTACGTGTCTTTTCAAGCGGTTGTAGCCTGGATGGTAATAAAAAGCCACTACAGTCATCCATGATACAATCAAGAACCATTCTAGCATATTTTTATTGCCACCAAGGACAGAACGTGATGAAAACAGTGTGCGGCGCTTTCGCGTTTCTTTCCATCGCCCCTGTACATCTGACTGATGTTAACCAATTCTGGGCAAGATAAAACTATTGAGTTATACGCTACTATTCACAAGTAGCTTTTAGTCGTCATTGTGGAGGAAAGATGTTGCTTAGTGAACCGCGATTAGTGCACAAGAGGAAGCGGTTATTCGCGACAGTTCGCAGAGTCCGAATGAGAGGCACCGGCGCGACCAGCCCGACTCCTGAGGGTCGACGGGGCCATCATCAAAGCCCGTTATGCAGCGTTCAAGTGTTCGCTCGAAGCAACGAAAAAATAGCGTTTACACTCACCGAGACGCTTGTAGTAGTCATCGGCCCAACGCACAAAAAGTATGATGCTGGCCAGGCTCATCAGCACGATGTACGTGTACAGACAGGGTTTTAGTACATTTCGTGAACCCGTGGTCATCAAGTACATGGTCCACACTTGCGAGATGACGACAAATGTTCGCGCTAATCGCAATACGCTACGAGAATACAAGCTGGCAGCCCATCAACAACAGTTTCTTCTTCTTCTATGTTCTGACGATGATGATGATGATGATGATGTGCCTCTACACATGGCTCATACCCACACTGGGGGATCGGCCAAGAATTGTGGATATGAAGATTTAAAATTATGACAAAGCTGCAGCTTTTTCCACTTTGTTGCCGTACTTTTGGACTCTGTAGTCAGCGAGCCTTTGCTGCATTTTCATTGCCTTCTTTAACTGAAAAAAAACCTTGCTAGAAAGGCCATTGTCGTGCCTATTTCAATCCTTTTTTTTCCTAATTAAGGAAGATGCTGACTTTCAAATTATATTCATTTTAATCATAACCTTTCCCGGCCTATTTCATAGCCCTTTTAATCATAATCATTGTCGGCCGACGGCCTCTCCCAATTACCTCCAATTTGCCCTGTCATATGCGAGCCATAGGTGGGCGCAGAGAGGGGGTGGTTAGGGGGGGCGGCCGCCCCCCTCCCCTAGTCACCTAAGAAAAGGGGGGTGCAAAGTCTGCCCCATACATTGACTTAATAGGGAGGGGGGCGCCGCGATGAACCTTCGCCTCCCCTGAAGCGCAACCCGCCACACGCCTGCCAATTTCTTAATTTCGTCAATCCATCTACCGCGCTGCCGTCCTCGGCTGAGTCTCCTGTCCCTTCGCAACTAAAGCCCCTTAATATTCGTAACTAAAGCCCTTTATTTTATTCAGGGGCTTTATTCGTAACCATTCCGTTGCTCTTACCAGCGCCTCCTCTACCCCGTCGGCTAGCCTTCGCTTGGGCTTTTCGTTCATTGGGGACAGGACGCTTTAGGTGGCGCCTCACGACGGAAGTCAGACGAGGTAATTTTAAATGCGAAGCATTTCTTAGCGAAATTCTGCGAGTTTGAGCGTATCTATCTATCTATCTATCTATCTATCTATCTATCTATCTATCTATCTATCTATCTATCTATCTATCTATCTATCTATCTATCTATCTATCTAGCCGCCTACGACTTTGGGCTCTCCTGGCCGTTTCGTTAATAGGATATACACCAAAATTGGTATGGCGTAACGTGACTTTATGACGAACATAAATGACAGGTCATAACATGAAAATCATGATATCCATGTCATGAACGACATGATTTACATGCCACAGTTTTAGTGCTCTTGCGGCCGTTTCGTTAGTTTTATATATACCAAAATTGGCATGGCGTGACAATAGTGTATGACGAACACAAGTGACAGGTCCTAACGTGCAAATCATGACACGCATATCATGTACAGCATGATTTACATTCCACGCTCATGGTGCGCTCGCGGCCGTTTCGCTAGTTTGATATACACGAAAATTGGTATTGCACGACGTGACTGTGTGACGAACACAAAGAACAGGTGGTAACATGAAAATCATGACACGCATGTCATGCACAGTATGACTTACGTGCCACGCTCATGGTGCGCTCGCGGCCGTTTCGCTAGCTTGATATACACCAAAATTGGTATCGCGCGACGTGACTGTGTGACGAACACAAATAACAGGTGGTAACATGAAAATCATGACACGCATGTCATGCACAGTATGACTTACGTGCCACGCTCATGGCGCGCTGACGGCCGTTTCGCTAGCTTGATATACACCAAAATTGGTATCGCGCGACGTGACTGTGTGGCGAAGACAAATAACAGGTGGTAACATGAAAATCACGACACGCATGTCATGCACAGTATGACTTACGTGCCACGCTCATGGCGCGCTGGCGGCCGTTTCGCTAGCTTGATATACACCAAAATTGGTATCTCGCGACGTAACTGTGTGACGAAAATAAATAACAGGAATTAACATGAAAATCATGACATTCATATTATCTACAGCATGATTTACATTCCACGCTCATGGCGCGCTGGCGGCCGTTTCGCTAGCTTGATATACACCAAAAAGGGTATCTCGCGACGTAACTGTGTGACGAACATAAATAACAGGGGTTAACATGAAAATCATGACACGCATGTCATGTACAGCATGACTTACTGCCACACTCATATTGCGCTGGCGGCCGTTTGGCTAGTTAGATATACACCAAAATTGGTATCTCGCGACGCGACTGTGTGACGAACATAAATAACAGGTGGTAACACGAAAATCATGACATGCATGTCATGTAGGGTATGATTTAAATGCCACGCTCATGGTGCACTCGCGGCCATTTTGTTTACTGGATATATACCTAAATTGGTATGGCATGACAAGAGTGCGTGACGAACATAAATAGCAGGTCACGCATCGTATATATATGTAGCAGAATATATGTTTCATTACCATGGCATATACCAGATTATACACGCATGCATGTATGACAATCTCACGATATATAGCGAACTAGATGTCACGGCATGAATGACTTCATTAGCCTCAATGACAAACAAGACAATGTATGCAGCTATTTGCTGGCTGCTTCGCATTATCTCGATTCCCACACTGCGTGGGATCTGCCGATTTTTTTCTTCAGTTGTTTTCAGATCCTTCGTTCGCGGCGTCTTGTATCCCTCATGGTCACATTGTTAACTGTCATGCTGGCTCTTAAAAGACGCGGTGTTTCGAGATGGAGCGTCTCCGTTCGTGGAGCGATGCACGCTACCAATGGGGACGCGTTACTGCGACGCTGCTGCATGCTCTGGCCTTAAGATGTGCCACACGAGCGCTGTGAGGTGGCGGCGGCATTACTTCGAGCCACAAAGCATGGCCTCCAAGATTAGCAGGCGGCGCGCCGTTGCTATTCCGGAGGCCCTGCAATGTAATGAGCTGGAGGGAACAAGTCTCACAGACGCATGATATCAGAGAGGAACGGCGCGTCTATCGCACCTCCATGGCAACGCACCTAGACGCGCGTGTGACGCAAGCAGTCGTACCCTTTAGGTGGCGTCGCACCAACACCGCTCCCTAAACTAAGGCGGACCAACGGCTCCCATTGAAAAGCGAGCGTTTGCACTGGCATTGAATAACTTAGAGGAGGCGTTCCTCTAACTGAAGACGGGTTGTCTGTTGTACGCACTGCGCGCCCGGAGCAGGCCCATTTATTTCGCTTAATGTCTACACGAATATCGGCTACCCATGTTTGTTCCCTGACGCATTCTGCCGTCCACCGATATCTCAATGTTACGCCTATCAATTGCCGTTGTGTTGCACGCTGTGTAGTCAACCTTTTGAACGGTGAAGCCGTTTAAGCTCGGAGTCATACATAGACAGGAAACTCTGCGAGTATGCGCCCCAGAAAGCGGGTATGTGCCAACAGCTCCTAGCATAGCATAGGCATGCATGGTATAGTATAGGAGGATGTGACAGGGTACACGATAGGATAACCATGCACAGTATAGCATAGCACGGGCGTAGACAAGAGAATTGAGGGGGAGGGGGAGGGGGAGCGATGTGAGGATTAGGAGAAGCAAAAGGAGGAGAGAGGACAATATTGCCGCGCTCGAAATAGACAGAGAACGAAGACGATGTGCGCGCCAACAGTCTCGTGAAAAGGGACACTGACCAAAGAAGACGACGTGCTTTTGTTTATGTCTTTGCTCTTGGCTGCTGCATAAAAACACGCCGTCGGTTCTCGGACTCAACGTCTCGGTGGTCTGCTTACGTTGAACCGCGACACCACTTTGTACAAGCGACGGTGCTTCGTAGAGTCACTCGCTGACGTATGGTTTAATGCGCACTACGTGCACAAGTTCAGGTCGGTGCTGGCGACGCCTTGTACAGTTTGGGCTATCCGGGACGACCTCGTAGGTAACGTCACTTAGTCGTCGCAGCACTCGATAAGGTCCGAAGTATCTTCTGAGCAACTTTTCGGATAGTCCCCGTCTTCGTACGGGGATAGTCCCCGTCTTCCACACCCATACCCTGTCCCCGGTTTTGTACGTTACAGGTGTATGACGTAGGTTATAATATAGAAAGAGATAGGGAAAGAAATAAAGATGAACGAAAGAAGAAAGAAGAAAAAGAAGATATAGAAAGGTATAACGAAAGAAGACGATGAAGAAAGATGAAGTTAACGGCAGTTATTTTAGCCCTTCGAAAACTTCCAGCCAATCATTCGACAGCTGTTATAGTGACTCATTCGTTATTCGTGTGTTCGTCCCTCAATTCCACTTCGGAGTCAGCTATACTAAACACATTGATATCATTAATCCCCATAAGCATTCGCCTAGTGAGGTTGCTATGGGTGCCAGGACATCGCGGTATATTTGTAAACGAGATGGCTGACTCACTCGCGAGAGTATCGCTTGATGGCCCAATTTTGTCAGTTATGCCACATACAGCTTATGTTAAAGCGGCGAGGTTCAGAAAATTTTCACTTTTTGAAGACTCAGAAAAGATTGAAATACAGAATTCAGAATATTTTCACTTGCATTTTGCATGGGGTAATGAATAGTGTCTCACGCGTAAATTGGAAGTATCTACCATTAAGATTCCGTATTCCACCGTTTAATTTTTACTTAAACAGGTCTAGTCTGGTACCATCCCATTTGTGCCCTAGCTGTAACGAACCGGGAAATATCGACCATTGTCTACTAAGCTGTCGCCATTTCAAAAATCAGAGAAAAAAGTGTTTGGAAATTTCATTCAAAAAATTAGGAATACCACTAAGTACTCTAAATATCCTCTCTTTTGGGGCTGCTTCATTGGAATATGGTAACAGGAAGGTCTGCGGGGCCCTCTGCGAATTTCTGGGTGACACAAAAAGGTTACCTTCCTAACTCATTGTTTCTCAGTTTATTGTTTCTCATTCCCTAAAAAAATATCTGATTTATTTCTTTATTTCCTTTTCTTGTACACTCTAAGAAAAAAACGATGGCTGACCCCTCTGTCATAGGAATCGGTATAACACGAAAGTGAAACGTGTCTGCACAGGAGTAGTTGACTGTTTATAGTGCATTGGCATATGAGAGCTTGTACAATGTCTACTGCTGTTTGGCCGATATAGCACCGCTTGATGGTGGAGGCACTCACGTTCACGCCTAGTGGCACATCTCCGTATCGACGACTAACGCCCATGATCATAATTTAACCCTTCCGGAAGCTGAAGTTCTTAGCATATATGCAGACACCGCATATGGTGAATCCCGCGCAAATATGGCACCAACAAGCACATATTAAACACTGATGCTCGATATGCACTTCTTCAAAGCGTCGTGAAACGCGAAGAGAAACGCTACGTTCGTCGCGTTTTTCCTCTAGCCTGGCCGTTAATTTTCACAGGGCGACTGGGGAACGTGGTCCGACAGCCACGCGAGTCTTAGAGAGCTATTTTTCGATATGGATGCATGCTATGAGCGAGGCTTGGGCTAAAGCCACCACCTCGCGGTGTGTTAAAGCGTTGAGGAAATAACGCTTCTACTGGAAACGAGCCGAATGGGACGGTCGTAGCAACGGCGCGTTTTTTTTTTTTTTTTTTAGAGTATGGTGGCACGCATGTCAACGCCCCGTTAAAAAGGGGACGCTCATAGCATCCATCCATCCATCGAAAAGGACTGCGAGAGCAAAGTGTTAAAGATAAAAGGCGCGTTGATGTAGCCTCCGTTATGTGCTAGCCGGTAAAAAGCAACGTGTGTGCCCTGGACTATATATACGAGTAAATTGTAGACTCTGTAAACAACCTGACGCGATAGAGCATTGTTTTTTTTAACTATTGTCGCGGCGCATTTTATTTCTAGGATATTCTAAAGAGAACAATCAGAAAAGGCCTTCCAATCACAGTTCATGGTATTAGGTTCCTCCCTTTCAAAAAAGCCCCACTAATAATACGCCGTATGATTTATTTATGTTATTAGGACTTTATTCGCTATGGAAAAGTCGCATGATCAACAGACACGCCGAGCCTCCACGATCGACGAGGTCTCTCTTCTGAGAAGAAGCTGCTCAAGTGCGCAGTGTTGTTGAGACTTTTGAGCCCGTTCCGGAGCGGCTTGCACTTCTGGACGCTTATATGTGTTTGCCTGTCTTTCGAAATGCCTCCTACTGCATGGAACAATGCGGGTGTTGTGTATGTTAAGGTAATTCTAATGTGACGAATTATGTAGTGCGCGGTTCACAGCAATAACAGGTCATCTTTCCATGAATTAGCGAAAAAAAGTTTGGCGGTAGCGCAGTGGTCTAAATGCCCGCCAGCCATCGCCGCGGACCGTGAGGCCATGCGTTCGACTCCTGTCAGCGGAACTTCTTCTTAATAGTTTTTTTTTTCGATTTGATGGCGTTCATTTTGCTGACGTATTTCCGTCACGGAAATACGTCATGAAAGTCTTGGTGGACCCCGGCATAAAACACTTTCGTGTTAAAAAAATTGGCCGCGTATCTGCGTGCTTCGCTGCAAATGTCGTGTAAAGACGATAGAAGAGGCGCTGTGTGAGATATGGACGCCATCTGGCAATACGTCGGGAAACATGAGTGCTGTGTTGCGTGCTGGTAGTCCCGACGCAGCAGCAGGCGAAGACCGGCGGTGGCCAACGCGACCGGTGGGGACGCCAGCCAGCCCGAAAACGCGGTTTGGCCCGAAGCGCTGAAGCAGAGAAACGTCCGCACTCAACAAGTACTCTCCACACACTCTTTTATTTACACGTCGCCTGGGTAAAACAGGAACGCCAGAGCGGCGCCCGCAACCGGCAGCCTGAAAGCCGCCCACAACGCTGCTTTTTCATTTTTTAAATATTTTTTTTCACCTTCTTGGCCTTCTCAAAACTAAAGTTTTTCAACACCAACCCATGGCATTCGTACAGTGCAATAGAGAACCGAAACCGAAACACAAAAATGAGCTCGTGCGAAGGGCACGGAGGAAGGCAAATTTCAGCGCAGTCGCATTTTCAGCTTTGTTGAAACAGCGCTCACTAGACGACGACGAAGTAAAAGAAGGCACTCCTGTGCCTTCTTTTACTTCGTCGTCGTCTAGTGAGCGCTGTTTCAACAAAGATGAACGCATACCAACTCGCTCAAGCTTCCATTCTTATGCATTTTCAGCGCAGCTTAAGAAACTAGGGTCCTTAAAATTACGTATGTATGCATTTTCTATTAAAGGAACACGCCACCTCATACTTACCTAGTGATGTTGCACCTCAGATATGCATGATATTTACTTTTTGATCGACAACGTTCACAAGTATGAACAGCCGTACCAGTTCAAGACGGCTGGCCCTTGGGCAAGTGGTTCAACTTTGGCCGAGTGGCTGAATCGAGGGACGTGCCGACAGACAGAAAGACAGACCAAAATTTCTGCGTTTAAGTTCCCCAAGAAAGACTATCGTCTTTAAAAACGCCAGGCCTGCGCCGAAAGCGCAGCACAGTCACAGCAAAAGCTGGAAGAACGGCATTTCTAGAGCCCATTCTGAACTCTCTTGCGGCTCCTAATACAAGTGCACTAGCAACGTACCCACTACGACACAAACGATAATTTTTGTGAAGTAGGGAAGCACCCACCCCAACATTATTCGTCATTCCGCGGAGAAGCGAGGTACCATCTGTAAGGCATTATGTGCACTTTATTGATGCGACGACTGATGACGATGAAGAATTATGACAGCCTTTGGTGACGGGTTGCAAGCTTTAAAGGACCCTCTAGTTACGTAATTCGCATTTTGTGATGCATGGTCGTTATTTCACTCTCACACAACGCTATATAGCATACGTTACCGCGAGAAAGAGTTAGAGAGAGTGAGAGAACTTTACTGAGACCCTGAAGAAGGGATCATGGGGACCTTATGGGCTTCCTTGGCAACCAATAGAAGTTCACATGTGAGGAACCCACTACGCTATAAATCATCATAATTTTTGTGAAGTAGACAAGCAGCCACTATGCAATTTTTAGCCATTCTTCGGAGAACCGTGGTGCCCGCTAAACACCTGTAAGGCATTATGCGCACTTTGTTGATGCTGTGGCTGATGACGATGACGAATTATCGCAGAGGCCTTTGTAATGGGTTGGAAGCATTCAACAACCCACCCGTTGCGCTACTAACATTGTCTGACGCCTGGTTACAGAATTCGCGTTGTGTGGCGCTCTGGTTGTTATTTTACTCTTCTACCACACTACATTACATAAGTTAATGTGGTTCCTTCCTGACATGAAGTCTGTATAGCGTCTTTTTGCAACGCAGTTTCAAGCACCGGCATTCCTCTGAGGTAGAATACTGGGCTCCACGCAGAGGGCCCAGGTTAAAATCTCGTTCCATCCCACGATAGTAGTTAAGGACACCCGTGGCAGCGGCGGACAACTACGGCGCCAAAAACGGCCCTTGTGATCTCATAACAGCTTTCGCTGTAAAAAAGAGTGAAAAGAGGGTCACGGCACCGTGACTCTCTTCTGGTATCCTTTGGCCCCTTTTGGAAGGTTGGTTTGATCCTTTTTGGGAGAGAGCATTTCTGCGGGAGTCACGGGACTCTCGCGAAGCGCATTTCTGTGGGCTTCTGTGATGAAGGCGCACGCCGTATACGCTCTACATATCACGCGTTTGCCGTTCGGCGCCGTTGTGGCGCCATGGCCCGTGGCTCGCTCGCCGACGCAGCCAGCCTGGCTGGCGCGGCGCCTCCGCCTCCTCTCTCAGTCTGCTCGGTCTTTTGGAATGCCTTGCGTTGGTTGTGCGGGGCGTGTCAGTTGCCTGTCTTGTAGTTTTGCGTTCGAGCGAACATGCGCTTCTTCGGTGGCGGTGACGCCAGGCTGCGTCCTCGAAGTGACACCTCGAGCACGGAGCCTGTCATCATCATCAGCAGCAGAAGCAGCCTGCTTACGCCCACAGCAGGCCAAAGGCCTCTCCCATGTTCCGCCAATCAACCAGGTCCTGTGCTTTCTGCTGCCACGTTATAACTACTGTATGGCCGTGCACCGTCTTTTGTTCTGGACACCACCTTCTTCTCCGCGCCCTCTGTCCCATCAGCGTCCCTTCCAGAAGAGTTCGCTGCCCGCGTCGCCCGCTGCCGTGAAATTGCCCGCGCCAACACCTCTGCCATTCAGGCCAAGAGGAAAGTTCGCTGTGATGAGACACGTAGTGTTGTGTCTTTCCACCCAGGCGAGGAAGTGCTCCTCTGGACACCTGTTCGCACACCGGGGCTCTGTGAAAAATTCGTTCACAGATACCTGGGCCCTTACACCGTGCTTGAACGAACGTCTGCGGTGAATTACCGCGTCGCTCCTGTTTAGTTCGGCTTCGGACCGCCGTCGTCGCGGTACCGAGATCACCCATGTGTCTCGCCTGAAGCCCTATATCCGGCGTTCTTACCCTTACTAAAGGGACGTCTTGCTGACCGCTTTCGTGAAGGGGGAAAATAGTGTAAGCGCTGACTGTGTCGGTCATCATCTTCACTTGTGCATACACATCATCGTGATCATCATCATTGTGTTGGATCGCCGGTGTTCGGTTTTTGGTTCGCGCGCCTTTGCTGTAAATACAACAATCGTTCCGTCGTACCTGACGTCGTCTCACACTACAAACTTCTTAATCTCATCTACCCACCTAATTTTCTGTCTCCCCTCACGCGTTTGCCATCTCTTGGAATCAAGTCAGTTACCTTAATGACCACCGGTTATCCTGCCGACGTGCTACGTGCCCGGCCCATATCCATTTCTTCTTCATGATTTCAACTATGATATCCTTAACCCCCATTTGTTCCCTGACCCACTCTGCTCTCTTCCTGTCTCTTAAGGTTGCACCTATCATTTTCTTTTCCATCGCTCGCTGCGTTGTCCTCAATTTAAGTTGAACCCTCTTTGTAAGTCTCCAGGTTTCTGCTCCGTAGGTAAGTACCGGTAAGATGCAGCTGTTATAACCTTCCTCTTGAGGGATTGTGGTAGACTACTATTCATGATTTGATAATGCTTGCCGAATGAGTCCCATCCCATCCTTATTATTCTAGTTATTAGGGGCGAAGCTCCTCAGTGTGTGGCTCTGTCCCTCCTTTGTAGTATGTAGTAGCAGGTAGCAACGCATAGTGCGATTTGTCCACTCCATGTGATAAAGATGACGATGACGACTGATGACCATGAAGAATAAGCGCCTTCCAGTATAGTGGAATGTACCCACTACTCGTGATAACGATGACGATGACGCTGATGACCATGAAGTATAAGCGCGTTCCATGACGATGACGACTGATGACCATGAAGAATAAGCGCGTTCCAGTACAGTGGAATGTACCCACTACACGTGATAACGACGACGATGACGCTGATGACCATGAAGTATAAGCGCGTTCCAGACCACACATTCTTATTCTGCCATGAATGAAAACGATCGTGAACGCGCTCTCGCCCTCGAAAAGCAAAACGACCACGCCGACAACAAACGTTCCTCTGAGCTTAGCGTCATATATGAGGACCCCCGCGTTTGTGTGTCAGGTCTTTGTATGATGATCGAGTGGGCAAAATTTACGGGGATTGACGGTTTACCAGATTACCTCTGGAGCTTCGCCCACTCATCATCATTCACTTCGTGGATATGGCGTTATTTTTTTTTCACTCTCATGGTTCGTATCCGCGGTTACTACCTGTCCTAAGTAAACGTACTCCTTTACAACTTCAAGTGTCTCGCCACCTACCGCAAAGCGCTGTTCTCTGCCAAGATTGTTCCACATTACTTAAGTTTTATGCATATTAATTTTCAGACCTACTCTTCTACTTTCCGTATCCAGTTCAGTAATCATGAGCTGTAATTCGTCTCCCGCGTTACTCATCAATTCAATGTCATCAGCGAATCGCAGGTTACTGAGACACGCTCCATTAACTCTTATCCCTAATTCTTCCCAATCTAGGGCCCTGAAAACTTCCTGTAAACACGCGGTGAATAGCATTGGAGAGATCGTGTCTCCCTGCCGTACGCCTTTATTTATTGGGATTCTGTCGCTTTCTTCATGGAGGACTATAGTGGCTGTGGATCTGCTGTAGATTTCTTCCATTATGTTTATATAGGCTTCGTCAATGCCCTGATTCCGCAGTGCCTGCATGACTGCTAATGTCTCCACCGAATCAAATGCCTTCTGGTAATCTATGAAGGCTATGTATAGGGGTTGGTTGTATTCCGCGCATTTCTCTATCACCCGATTGATAGTATTGCCACGCCCGCTTCTTCTTCTTCACTAGCATCAACGGGGATGCCCACGGACTCTTCGACGGCTGGATGATGTAGTCGCGTAGCATTTCGTCGACCTGTTTCTTCACGGCCTCGCGTTCTCGCGTCGAAACTCTGTACAAGCTCTGACGGAGTGGCCTGGCACTTTCCTCTGTTATGATGCGATGTTTTGCGAAGGGAGTCTGCCGAATTCTTGACGACGACGAAAATCAGTCCTTGTGTTGCAAGAGCAGGATTTTGAGCTGTTCTTGTTTGTGCTTCTGAAGGCTGGGATTGATGTCGAAAGCTGGTTGCGGCGCTTTATTCGTCGGAGTAGGCCCGAGAGAATCGGTGAGGCCGAAAGCATTGCTGGCTTCTACGATTTCTTCGATGTGGGCGACCGTCGTGCCTTTGCTCACGTGCTTGTACTCGTTGCTGAAATTCGTGAGCATAACTGTTGCTTTCCCTGCCCACAGCTCTGCTACTCTTCTTGCGACGAAAATCTTGCGGTTAATCAAGTGGTGCTGGTCGCCTTCAACAACGCCTTCCAGGTCTGCTGATTTCTGAGTGCCGACGGAAATGATGACGCTGGAGCCAGGGGGAATGGTGACCTGGTCTTCCAGCACATTCAAGGCGTGCTTTCTTGACGGAGTGTGCGGCGGTAGTGCCTTTTCAGGGGACAGTGTTATTGACTTAGACCTCAGGTCGATGATTGCACCATGAAGGCCTAAGAAGTCCATACCAAGGATGACATCTCTCGAGCAACGCGGCAGGATTACGAAGTTCGCGGGATAAATCCGGTTGTTAATGGTGAGTCTCGCTGTGCAGATTCCCTCCGGCGTTACGAGGTGACCTCCAGCTGTCCGGATTTCGGGGCCTTCCCAGGCTGTCCTAACTTTCTTCAGCCTCGTGCCGAACGGTCCACTGATGACAGAATAGTCGGCTCCGGTGTCGACGAGGGCTGTGACGCTGTGGCCGTCGATAAGAACGTCGAGTTCGCTAGTTCGTCGTCTTGCATTGCAGTTAGGTCGTGGCGTCGGGTCACGGCTACGTCGGTTTGTTCCGCTGCTTCCACGTTGCGTCGTCAGGTCTACTTCGGTCCGCGAGGTTTCGTCGTCAGGGGTTCGCGTCGTATCCTGAAGCCTTCGTCGTGGCGGCGGCGTCGGCGGCGGAGGGTCTTCGGTATTTCGTCGTACGGCAACCGCACCTCCATCGGTTGCTGCCCTTAGTTTTCCGGATGCGGGCTAGGTGACCGGCCCCGGGTTGGGCCAGTGTATGGTCGGCGTTGGGGAGAGGCGTAGGGGCCTGGCGATGGCGATCGGGAAGGTCCTCGGGGGGTCCACTGCGCTCCTGCCAGATAGTCGGCGATGTCACGTGGTCGTTCACCCTGCTGTGGACGCGGCGCGTCGACGGCGAACCCACGCAGTCCCATCTGTCGATAATGGCAGCGGCGGTAGGTGTGGCCGGCTTTTCCGCAGTGGTAGCAGAGTGGACGATGATCGCTGGCGCGCCAAACGTCGGTCTTCCTCGGCGTGTATCGCTGGCCGGCTGGCGGGCGGTATGACGTCGGTGGTGGCGGCGGTGGTGCCTGGCGGCGGAACTGCTGATGCGGCGCGGCGTCTTGACGTGGGCGAGGAGGGAGGGCGTTGCGTCGGGCTGCAGCAGCATAGGTCATTGCTTGCAGCTGCAGCGGTGCCGGCTGAGGAACACCCAGAGACTGTTGGATTTCCTCACGTACAACGTCCGCAAACGACATCACTTCGGGCTGTGCAAAAAGTGCGAGCTTTCGCAGCTCCTCTCGCACGATGGCTGGGATCGTTTCGCGCAAGTCGTCGGAGCCTAGGGCATGAACTGCTGCGCTGTCTTGGAATGCGCGGCGATTGTACTGCCGGGTTCGCATTTCCAGCGTCTTCTCGATGGTTGTGGCTTCGGAAACAAATTCTGGGACTGTCTTGGTTGGGTTCCGCATGAGCCCAGCGAAGAGCTCCTGCTTAACTCCTCGCATGAGAAGGCGAACTTTTTTTGGGAACCATAAGTGCCGAAGACTTCGCCGAACGACAGCGAGCGGACCCAGAACTCAGGGGCCTTGTGGAATACCTCGAGGGCAGGACCACCGTTGTTCCAAAGGTATTCACGCGAGGACTGACGTCGTTTTTCTTGCGCAATGATGTTCTCCTTAAGAAGAACTTCTCGCCGCTTCGAGCCTATTCCCTTCTCGTAGTGCCCTCGACATTGCGACCTGAGGTCCTGCAGGCTCTGCATGACGACCCGACGTCTGGACACCTGGGTGTTTCTCGCACGCTCGCAAGAATACAGGAAAAGTACTACTGGCCGCGCCTTGGCGCCGACGTAACTCGCTACGTCAAGACCTGCCGGGACTGTCAGCGACGCAAGACACCGCCGACTAGGCCAGCCGGACTTCTGCAGCCTATCGAGTCACCTCGACGGCCGTTCCAGCAAATTGGGATGGACTTACTGGGGCCGTTCCCGACGTCCAATACCGGAAACAAATGGATCGTCGTAGCAACCCACTACCTCACCCGCTACGCCGAGACAAGGGCCCTACCCAGAGGCAGTGCCGCCGAGGTAGCGAAGTTCTTCGTTGAGAACATCCTCCTGCGTCATGGCGCCCAAGAGGTCCTCATCACCGACAGAGGTACGGCGTTTACTGCTGACCTAACTCAGGCAATACTGAGATACAGCCAAACAAGCCACCGCCGGACCACAGCGTACCACCCACAGACCAATGGCCTCACCAAGCGGCTAAACAAGACCATCGCCAACATGCTGGCCATGTATGTCGACGTCGAACACAAGACGTGGGATGCCATCCCACGTCTTGTGGCCGTGTTGTATGCCTTCGCATACAACACGGCCATGCAAGAAACGACGCAAATGACGCCGTACAAGCTGGTCTACGGAAGGAGCCCGGCAACGACGCTCGACGCAATGCTACCAACCGCCACCGACGAAGACGGTCTCGACGTTGCCGCCTATTTGCAACGCGCCGAAGAAGCTCGACACCTCGCCCGCCTGCGCATCAAGAACCAGCAGAGGGTCGACAGCCGTCACTCAAATCTTCGACGACGCCACATGGAGTACCAACTCGGTGACCGTGTGCGGGGCTGGACGCCGATACGCGCTGACGTGGGCTCAGTGAAAAACTTCTTCGGCGATACTTCGGGCCATACAAGGTGCTTCGAGGTCACGGCGCTCTTGACTACGAGGTCGTCCCGGACGGCATTACGAACTCCCAGCGACGCCGCGCAAGACCTGAAGTCGTCCATGTCGTGCGCCTTAAGCCGTTTTTTTTTTTTTTTTGCGCGTTAGCGAACCTCGGGACTCTACTTTTTCCTTTGTTATTGTAAAATATTTGTGTATGCACTTGTTTTTTTCCTTTCCATGTTCTGTTGCAAGCATCGGGACGATGCTTTTTCAGAGGGGGCAATACCACGCCCACTTCTTCTTTTATTTTGATGTGTTCGAGTTTGACCAGCAAGGACGGTTATCAGCGCTCGACGCTGGCCGCGAAGCAGTGTTCGAGAAGCTTCACGATTTTAGTAGATCGTTTTGTTAAGATTGCGCGCCGCACGCGAATGTTCCATCTTTGTCGAGAGATAACGCCGCCACCAGCGATATTGCTGGAAAGTTCCATAGCGCCTGTATAAAAGCCGACGCGCTTGACCGCCTGTCAGTTGATCGACGGTCGACGCTCTATTCGCCGCTATCAGTGTATTGCTGTAGCTTTCAGTTTCTCGGCCACAAGTTCGGCCTAATAAAGAGTTTCATCTCGACGTGCTGACTGCTGCCTTCGTCGACGTCACGACCACGTGACAGTATGAATATGGTCTCTTGTTGAGAAGCCTGTACGAAATCCTGCCTGTTCCTTTGGTTGATTGAACCCTAATGTCCTATTAATTCTGTTAGCAATTACTTTTGTAAATAGCTTGTAGACAACGAACCGTAAGCTGATGGGCCTGTAATTTTTCAGATCCTTGACGTCCCCTTTCTTATGGATCAAGATGATGTTGGCATTCTTCCAAGATTCTGGTATCCTCCCTGTCGAGAGACACTTCGTATACAGGGTGGCCAGTTTTTCTAACATAATCTCTCTACCGTCTTTCAACAGGTCTAATATTACCTGATCCTTACCAGTGGCTTTGCCTCTTTGCATTCCCGTTAGGGCTTTCTTTACTTCTCCTGTCAATACTGGTGGGATGTCAGATTCCTCTGGGCTATTACTGCTTCTTACGTTATCATCCTGTCTCGGCTGCTGTACAGATCTCTGTAGAACTCTTCCGCTACGTCAACTATTCTATCCATATTGGTTGTGACCTTGCCTTCCTTGTGCCTTAATGCATACATCTGATTTTTGCCTATGCACAGTTTTGTCTTCGTAGCTTTGAGGCTTCTTCCGTTCTTTAGAGCATGCTCAATTCTCTTTATATTATACCTTCTTATGTCGGCTACATTACGCCTATTGATTAACTTCGAAAGCTCCGCCAGCTCTATTTTGTCTGTTGCATTTGAGGCTTTCCTGGCTTGACATTTCTTAATGAGGTTTTTCGTCTCTTGGGATAGCTTACCAGTGTCCTGTCTAACGACTGTACTCCCGACTTCCACTGCACACTCCTTAATGATACGAGTCAAATTATCATTCATTGCATCAACGCTAAGGTCGGTTTCCTCGGTTAAAGCCGCGTACCTATTCTGAAGTGAAACTCTGAATTCCTGTAGTTTCCCTCTCAGAGCTAGTTCATTAATTGGCTTCTTGCGTATCAGTTTCTGCCGTTCCTTCCTCAAGTCTAGTTGAATTCTAGATCTTACCATTCTATGGTCACTGCATCGGATCTTGTTAACTACTTCCACATCCTGTACAATGCCTGGGTGGACACACATTATGAAGTCTATTTCATTTTTAGTTTCGCCATTAGGACTCCTCCACGTCCACTTACGAGTAGCCCGTTTTCTGTAGAAGGTATTCAAGATGCGTAAATTATTGCGTTCTGCAAACTCTACTAGTAACTCCCCTCTGTCGTTTCTAGAGTCGATGCCATATTCCCCAACTGCATGATCTCCAGCCTGCTTCTTGCCTACCTTTGCATTAAAGTCGCCCATCAGTACAGTGTCTTAACCTCACTCATTGCTGATTCTACGTCTTCGTAGAAGCGTTAAACCAGTTGATCATCATGTCTGGATGTAGGCGCGTAGGCCTGTACTACCTTCATCTTGTACGAGTACCTCTTATCAAACTTAATTACGATACTTATCACCCACGGAGCCTCCTACGGAGCCTCTATGCGCATTTAAATATTTGTTGTGGCGTCCAGCTGTGTTTCATAGGAATTTTAACACCGAAGCTGCTTAAGCCGGCCGTAAAAACGTTGGCGTGAACAAAAAACCCCTCGGAGCGCCTTGCGTTGCCTAGCAACCGCTAATGCCACAGCTGCGCAGCACTTGCTCTGCGATACCGGCACGTGCTCTCTTAGTCCTCTTCTTCATCGTCGTCGTCTTCATCTTCTGCTTGGCTGTCAAAACATGTGCGCCCATTGCTCCGGCGTGGGATGCAATAACTCTGGTGGGTGAGACGACGACTACAGAATGAAAGAGACAGAAGGAGAAATAAAGAGAGAAATTCTAGGGAGGGGGGGGAATTCTTCGCGAGGTGAGATTCGAACCCGCAAACCGAAGGCGAGCGTCTTCAACACTTGGCTATCCAGGCACGCTAGCAGAGCTTAACATAGCCTGGTATAATATATAGTATAGTAAGAGGATAGGAAAGGGAAAGGAGGGTGAAGAGAGGGGAGAAAGTAAATTAGCAAAGAAAGAAACAGAAACAGAAATAGATAGAACGAAAGACAGAAAGAAAAGGAAGGAGAGAAAGAAGTAGATAGTCATAGAAAGAGGTAGAAAGAAAGAGAAGAGACAAATACAGAGAAAGAGAGAAAGAAACGGAAGATAGAGGAAAAAAGTTGAAAGACCGACAAAGAAATAGAGAGAGAGAGAAAGAACTGAAGATAAACAGAGGCAAGAAAAGACATGCGCAAAGAACATAAAGAAGAGAGAAAAAGAATGAAATACAAGAACAAAGAAAGTAAATTTGCAGAACTTAGCAAAACAGCCACAGCCAGAACTACCGAGGTACACATCAGCTCCGCTGACTCTTTAGCATTGCGCCTCTAACGCAAGTTCGTGTCAATGGTCGGTTTGCAACATTTATTAAATTTAATTTGCACCCCCTGTTGATACTTTCCCGAAACGGCTGGGTGCCACATTCTGTTTGTCGTGCATAACCTTTCCAGATATTCAACAAACGAAAATTTTAAAAGGCTTCGCTGTTTTACAGTATATGAGCGCAGTGCCTGTGCTAATGTCCCTTTCATTGTTTTGCTGAACTGCTATTATCAATGTCATATATAAATAGCTACGTGCTCCAGTACACAAACGAGAAAGCGTGGCACGCTGCACATTCTGGAAGTAACGTCTTTGATTCATTCACTGGAAGTCAAACTATATTAGAAATTTGCCACGCTATTCAGATATTATGGTTTCTTACGTACGTATACTAATAGTTTAAACCTACATCTTCCGCCGAAACTGAACTACAGCCTGAAGGATGTGCTCACAATTCATCGTACACAAGCGTTAGTGGCAACGCTTTTTTTTTCTTCTTTTTTCGCAGATTCTAAAGATATGCCGCCGAATCTTAGTGTAAGCAACGTCGCACATGCAGAATAGGCCTGGACATCATGTATGGACATTCAATCTGAAATCAAATCTATTCATACGTAAATGTATATCGAAGCGCAGCGCTATAGGAAAAAGCACGGCGCCATCTAGTTTATAGCACGAAGAGAATCACTGTGATGCGCGGCATAAGGCTACCGGGAAAGATGGCGTTGGGCTGGCAGCAGGGCTAAGGTGCACTGAAGACACATGGAGCCTATCAATCTGGCAACCCACTTCCTGCATTACCCGGATAACAACAGCCAGCGGCCACCTGCAGCTGAATTTGAGATCTCAGGGGGCACCATTACACGTATGGGTGCTCTTCCAAAGGTTCGTCCCATCCGAGGCTCAAGTACTTCGCGTACAACGCCCTGGCCCGCTGCAGCACACTCTGCAAGTCGTGCTGGCGCACTAGCTTATCGAAATGCATGGCCAGTTCGTTGTAGTCCATGCCTTTGCGCATGATGACGTCGCGGTGCTGCGTGAGAATTGCTAGGCAAAGGAACATCATGAACGGATTGCCGCCACCAAGCTCCTGAGGCCGCGGCAGCTTGATGTCGGCGGAATATCGGCGCCGGGCCATCCTAGCGGAACTCGCAACATTCGTCCGCGGCACAGCGCCCGAGTCCTCCGTACAGGCCCCGCTGGAAGATGCGCCACCATTTTGCAACACGGGGTCCTCGCCAGTCTTGTTCTGCTTGGGCGTATTCTCCGCGTCCGGGACGCACCTGTCTGCGCTGTCTCCGCGGCCGTCGCTCCATGTCTCGGCACATGGCCCCCGGCGCACGCTGATCAGCTCCGTGCTCAATTCTTGCCTAACGGACGTAGTCAGGGTCTTCAAAACGCCCTGATCATCGTCGTCGCCGTTTGCAGTCGCGTCGACGCACACGGAGGATGCCGTCGGCGTCGCCGCTGACAGTGGGCTCTGTGTCAAAATGACGTGCACACTGCTCTGCGAGCTGGCACAGCCATTCGTAGACAGTAGCCCACGTGGCAGGACATCGTCCGTCTGGTAGGGCCTCTCGAACAGAGGCAGTTCCCCGTCCGGTGGCATCGGCGGCAGAGAACTCCACTGCACCTCGAGCATGCGTAGTGCGTCGTCAAAGGAGAACTCGCGCTTCAGTTCCAGCAGCAGCCACCGGTAGCAGAAGAGCAGGTCCTGGGCGCCGCATTTTTCAAGGTACCTGCGAAGGGTCCATTGTCGTCAAAGTCGGGCAATTAATTAGTTTTAATGGAATCGTTCATAAGTAACGCTCTCCTTTGACCTTGAAATTAGGCTAGAGTACAGACACTTCTTTCCCTTGCAAGAAAGCGCATCTTATGAATCTCTGGCCTTTAGGAATGATACTTTGGTGACATCGATTTTCTAGGCCACCATTTAACACCTGAGGACACCTCTATATCCGACACAAATTTTCAAGGTGCGCAAGCGTTCCCACGCCCGTCTACGCAAAATCTGCGAAATTTCCTTGGCCTTTTGAAACTCTACCGTCGTTTTCTGACCGACGTTCCGTAGTTTATTCTTCCCCTTACTGACCTTCTCAAATGTGCACCGGCTCCTACTATCCCACTGGAGTGGATGCCGGCCGCTGACATGACATTGACAGCTATCAAGAACGCTTTGGCTGACGTAACACTCCCGTATTTATTATGTGCTGGTTGGTCAATATGCTACATGCTTATACCCACAAGAAAGACCCTAAAACATGTAAAACAAAAGATGGCATAAGGCAGAAAAGAAGAGAAAGCGGAACAGAGGTGGCGACACAAAGACAGCCACTTCTCTGTCGTTCTCTGCTCTTCTGCTGCTGGGATGTTGTTTTTTTCTCGTTTTAGTGGCTTTCTTCTAGTACATCTTCGTACACCTTCTGACTCAAGCGCCGACGCGTCTCGCCACACTCTAAGCACGGTAACGTTTACTAAAGGTGCACATTTTCACAAATTTGTGTACTTATAAAATAGGAGTTATCTACACTCTAATCACGGTAACGTTTAGGACAGCATAAAAAGACATGTAACCTATAATTTATAAGTTGCATGGCTGTTACAGCAATTTTATCTTTGTGTTTTTTTCATTTCCCTCTCTCATAAAGGTTACATCGACAGTAGCGTGCCAAGTTAAAAGCTAAAGCACCGCGATGAGCATTGTAACCTTTAGATTGTAACTTATATAAGCGCAATGACTCATCCGTCAGGGGACCTACACTATGGAGTGGAAGTTTATTGATCAATGTGTCACATCGCGATCTGTCTTGTTCAAGGCTGGCTTTATCAATTGAACAGCGGATGATATACACACAGAACGGGTCTTGACAGCAGAAAAGCAAATCACAGAAGCAGCGATTTTACATTGCGGCATACTGAGGCAAGCGATGCTGGGGTATGAACTAAAACTGGAGTTCAATAAGGTGAGCCCGCTTCCAAAACCCGTAATTTATGAAGTGACATAATCTGCACAGACATCGCCAGAAGCACAAGAACGAAAAACTATCGTATGTTGGTCAAATGTTTGTGCTAAACAACTTATTAAGTAGCTCTTATATCTATTTTGCTTTTAAGCCGCAGAAGTAAATAATTTGCCTCCGGGAAGCTTCGCATATGGTGACAAGATAAAGTACTGTGAGCACACGACAACCGACCAAATTAAACTCACGATGCGACGAAGAACCATCCCGTGGCGCGAGAAAAATATTTTTCCGAGACTCGCAATACAATTTATTCAAATTTCGCTGTCGTGTTGTCTAGTTTCTTTCTTTTTTTTTCGCGTTATAATTAACGGATCGTAAAGTGCAGCAAACGTCACGGGACAACATAGCACCAAACACGCTTAACCGTCATCAATTCGCCAACACGGGAGAAAAAGATGCCGCTGAGTTCACAAACAGAGTGGGACGGCCGCTCCAGTAGAGAGGCCGCGTAAGAGAGATGTGTGAGCTCGCTCGCGGTGAGTAAACGAATGTGGCGTCCCTCGAGGCGCCGCTTCAACTTTATCGAACCAGGGACGGCGTCATCTCTCCTAGGCTTTGCACAGCTTGAGGTGTATGCCGGGACGAGCATTCGAATGCGAGGCGGTCGGTGCGGTTGTTGAAGTCGCGTTTGTGCAGTGCTGCTCTTTGTTTCATCGATTTATAAAGGTTTTACACTCCGCGCTTTGTTGACGTGTGTGGTCTAATCGTGTTGTGTACGTGAGTGGCGTGTAACTAGTGATACAGCACGCAAGGACAGCCATTAACGTGCGCGATCCGCCGCAAATCAGCCACGAGGCATTGCAACGGGCACGCTCAGTGGGCTGCGCGGCCGTTGCGACGAGCTGCATTGCTGATTCTTCGCTTGAGACTGGCAATTGTCGAGCGGGTTGCATCCGTTGTTACGTTGCCCGAAGACAGTAGTAAATGTGATTTGCAGGTAAGCAATATTCTATCTTCAGTACGTTATTTGCTTGTGTATATGTACTTATGTCGCGTGTTTACCTGAATTCATGCTCATGCTTACGCTACTGTACGAGATGGGTCGTGTCATACTTTTATGTTTTAAATACATCGTGTCATACTTTTATGTAATGCATTGTTATTGGCAGTATTTGCTGTGCGTTTGACATTACAAGATGAGTGTTTGGGCGTATATTATCAAACATCCGACTAAGATCATTCGTTATCATACACGTTTATGCGAGAAGAGATGGACAGAAGTTTAACCCTTCTTGCTGTCGCCCTCTTGGTACCTTCAACACGCTCGATGAAGGCTGCAATCACGGTGTGAAATACTGTAGGCGGCATAAACAAAGTGCCCCAGATCAGCTTTGCCCAGACGAGCTCTGCGTGCGCAGTAACTCGCTCCTGTCAATGGCAGTCTGGGCTGTTTGTCATGTCCTTGTCACCGGTACATGATATTTCGTGGCGTCTATACGCAACCTTTCGCCATGCTTCAAACTCGGCTGCGGTAGTTTTAGGTGAACGAGTGAGGGTTTAAGGCAGTAATGCGGGCTAGTTGGTTGTGATCACTGGTGTTCATTTCGGTAGCGCAAAGAAAATTAGACACATTAAAAAAAAAAAGCCCTCGTAGAGTGATGTAGCGCGTCGCGCCTGTGCAACGGGTTTTTGTGTGTTTCCTTGCACTAAAGTCAGTTGATCTCTAGCGCCCGTCCTGTCTACGTGTCCTCTCTTGTCTTTATAAATTGTTTTGCGCTACCGAAATGAATAAAGCTTTAAGTACACGAAAGACAATGAAATGGCGTTAAGAGTGCGTTTAAGTGTAGTTTTCAGTGTGTTAAAGGCAATCACAGCATCCTTCCGTGTGTAGCTGAATGTAGCAAACCCGAGGCACTGAGCCGACCGAAGTAAACATCTAATACACATACACACACACGCAAACGGACGTTTATGACGTGAAAAAATAAATTGCTAAATCCAGTGCTTTGACTGAGCACGTTTCAGGGGACACGCAATCGACTGGGGGAAGGCACGTGCTCGCGCTAGAGAAAAATGACTGTCACGACGTCTTTATCTCGAGTCGCTCTTGATACCGACTACTCCGTGTGTATGAGTGCGTACGTGTGTGTGTGTGTGTGCTCGTGCGCGTGTGTGTGTGTGCTCGCGCGTGCGTGTGTGCTCGTGCGCGCGTGTGTGTATGCGCTCGCGTGTGTGTGTGTGGTGTGTTGCTCGCGCGCGCGCGCGTGTTTGTGTGTGCTCGCGTGTGTGCGTTTGCGCTCCGCGCGTGCGTGTGTGTGCTCGCGCGTGTGTGTGTGTGCTTGCTCGCGTGTGTGTGCGTGTGTGTGTGTGCGCGCGTGTGTGTTTGCTCGCGTGTGTGCTCGTGCGCGCGCGTGGTGTGTGTGTATGTGTGTGCGCGCGTGTGTGTGCGCGTGCGTGTGTGTGTATGGTGTGGTGTGCTTTTTGCTCTAGTCGTCTCAGTGCCTCGGTTTTCAACGTCACCACGTATCAACCCAACCAGACGGGCTTCCGTCAGACTTCAAACTTCTGCGTCTTGACCTAACTTGAAACCTTGACCACAATATACTGAAGTCATCTTCATTCCATAGTTGCTCTCATACAGATCACAATGTACGGCATTCAAAATTCAGATACTCCATGCTCATACGCTGCTGTAAGAGTGGGTCGAGTCAGAAAAATAAATTGTCATGCTTTTACGCATTGTTGCCGGCAGTATTGCTCTGCGTCGCTCGATTACGTCTAACTGCTTCGCTATCAAAAACGGGGCAGCTGAGAATATGTACGCGATAAGCGATACGCTGTGGCTTAACGATTTTTCAGATAGCACGAATGCCAGCAATCGTGCGACGTAGGAGTTCAAAGGGGGATATGGTCAGTGTGGTTAGTATGTCTTTCAATGTCCTTAGTTCCTTGGCGATAAAAATTGTTCTCTGGCACTGAGATAACTTTTTGGTGTTCTCGTCTGTTCTAGGGTGCAAGCAACGTGTCATTGTGGTTAGAAAAAATGAATCAGTATACATGTGATTTAACTGTCAAAGCCGGAATGTTTAAAGGTACGTAGACAACACAAATGATTTTTTTCCCGCCATATTAAATGGTTGCGTTGGAAATGTTACAGCATACATCCGCCCAAGGCATGCTGGGATGATCTCCTATCAGGCAGCTTGGAAACTTCCAGACGTCGATATGCCTACGTTCGGTGCAGCCGAGGTTATGAACTTTCAAGTGGAATATGCCCCTTGAGGAAAACAATTAGGTACGAGCATATTCAAGCTCACGTGAAATGCCAAGTATGGTCACTGAAAAATGTAAATGCAATGTTTCTGTTTCTAATACCTGCTGTCGTGTTTCTGCTACTAAACTGTTACTTACATTATATTATTGCTGACTCTTGTGCTAAACAGAAGTAATTGCATTTGGATTAACGTGCGTTTTCAAATAAGATTTTGTTTTCCGATAACCGTATTGCACGGGATAGTAGATTTGAGGAACGAACGTTAGTATGGTCAAGTAAACCCTTTTTTTTGGGGGGGGGGGGGGGGGGGGGGGGGGGTGGTTGAATATGGTCTCACATTGCGTGCTATCGGCAGTTGTGTGCAAAGTGGCAGTAACCGTTGGAATAGTGCAAAATAACGGTCCTCTCCATTTAGGATCGACTGTCCAGCGAGGAGATTGCGGAATCAGCAACTGACATATTGACTGATGAAACATGATGGTGCGTGCAGCAAGAGAGGGTTTGACTGCAGATCCTGACCACTGCTCCTGTAAATTGTACCACCACAGGCGAAAAACAAGAAGAAACGCTTTGAATACCTGCGGTCTTCGATCAGCTAGACCAAGTCCCTGAAGCTATAACTCAATAACACTTGATGTATTGTGCTTGGAGGTATAAAGCAATGAAATATGAATTCTGTTCGAATGGTGCATGTTTTTTTC